>NW_007730119.1:260074-267100 GCF_000696425.1 Galeopterus variegatus | reverse complement strand
CCCCCCCCACACACACACACACACACACACACACACACACACACACACACACACACACACATATTTATGTATGTCCTATTGGTTCTGTTTCTCTGAACAACCCCAACTAATACAAGGATACTTCAAAAAATCCATGGAAATACGGAATTAAAAGGTAATACAAATTTTTCCATGAACTATTTGAAGTACCCTTGTATAACATCTTGATATTTTCTTCAAATACATATGCTCAGAGAAAAAACTGAAATCAACATATTATCAGGAGAAAACTTCTAATAGTTAAATGCAAATATTATAAAATGTATAAATTAGTTCAAACATGATCTTAATATATCTTTTCTGATTCCTATATTGAGCAGTGTGCTTGACTGAAATTATGTTCGTAGTATGGTTTGTTATAAAGTAAATAAATTTATTCTATGTTATGTATATAGATCAGCTCTTCCAAGAGAACTTTGGAGTGATTCTTGAGCACTACAATATGGCTGCAGTGATTGAGAAATTGAATTATTAATTTCATTTAATTTTAGTAATTTCAATTTAGGTTTACATAGTCAAATATGGCTAGTGACTACCATTTGAGATGGTGAAGATCCAGGATATAAGCTCTGTGTATGTACAATTAGTCAAGAAATACTTCCTATTGCCTACTGTATATCTGCCACTATGATAGGCACATGATCTTTCCAGAAAAAAGAAATACAAAAATCTATACAACAAAATGTCAACACTGGATGATTTGGGGTTGATTTTTATTTTGTTTTATGCTAAACTCTATTCTATATTTTATAAATTAGTGACTCTCAAATTGTGTTTCTCAGACTCTTTGTAGTCCCCAAGACACTTTTAAGGGATCTTCTTCAAAGTCAAAATTATTTTTATAATAAAACAGAGCTGTTATTATCTTTATCCCTGTGTTGATATTTTCATTGATGGTGCAAATGAAATGGCAGGCACAGCTGCTAGGTCTTAGCACACATCAAGGCAGAAATGCCAAACTCCATACTAATTATTATTACTTTCTTTACCACCATGCACTTGCAGAAAAAATAAAATGCTGGTTTTCATTTAAGAATATTCTTCATGAAAAGGTAAAGTTTATTAATTAATTTTAATTAAAAAATTATGACTCAGTGCACATCATTTTAATATTTTGTGCAAAAATTTGAAAGACACGCCGCCTTAAAGAAAAACACTGGTGGGTTGACTGGCAAGTTAAACTTTCTCGTTTTTTCATGGAACACAATTTCTACTGAAAAGAATGACTGAAAGACAAACTATGGTTATTCAGACTTGGGTATGTGTTAGAAGTTTTGAAGAAAATTAATGAAGTGAGTTTGTCATCTCAAAAAAAGAACTGAAAGTATTTTTTGCCAATAATAAATTCTAAGCCTTCAAATGAAAATTTCATTTTGGAAATCTTGGATTGGCCACCACAAACAAAGCAGCTTCACAACATTAAATTTTCTTTCTTATGAGATTGGTGATGCTATTAATCGTTGTGCTGTTTTGATATTGTATAATAATATGTATCAATGTTTGGGTGATCTCCGTAAATAAGTTAACCGATATTTTCTCTTTTTTTTAACAACAGAAATATATTAATTTATTTCTCACAGTTCTGTAGTCTAGAAGTCCAAGATCAAGATGTCCACAGGTTTTGTTTTCCTGGGGCCTCTCTAGTTGGCTTACAGATGGCTGTCCTCTCACTGTGTCTGTCCTCACATGGCCTTTTCTATTTGTGAGTACACTGCTGGTGTCTCTCTTTGTTCTTATAATGAAACCAGTTATATTGAATTAATATGTTCTAAATGATGAAATCTAAATGTTTCAAAATCATACATTGATACAGATTTCTTTAAAATTCAGGATAAGCCAATTAATTTTAGTGTAACAGAGTTCAAATGTATATTGCTACTAATCTTAAGAAAGCACCACTTGTTGAGTTCTGGGGTAATATCTAGGAAAGCTGTCCATAATAATCTGAAGTTACTATTCTAATAAAGTTTCCCTTTTTTAACTAAATAACAAGAAATTGGTAAAGGGACACAAAACATGATTGCCTTGTGTGATTTTGAATATATTAATTATCCTGAATTAAGCATCACATATTACACACAGATATTAATATTCAACACTATAACCCCCAGATATGTACAATCAATTATATTTCAATACATTAAAAAAATTTAAAACTGCATATCTACGTGAGCTGAATAAATCTAAAGAACAAATTGCAACTGACTGAATGCAGTTGCAGATAAGAATATGACTGATTTCTATTAAGCCAGATATCAAAAAGATAAAAAATGTAAGACAATGACAGTCTCCAATAAATTATTATTTTTAAATATAGTTACATTTAATTAAAATATTAATAATATACATGTTTCCTATTACTTTTAAATTAATTAAATTTTCTAAATTTTAATTTTTAATAATAATATTGGTAGGTTTAACTCACATAAACAGCCTTCAGGGCCCTTGAAAAAATTTAAGAGAGTAAATTAGAGAAACAGTTTTAAATAACTAAGAAATAAAGAATACAATAAAAATCATCTGTAAATCTCCCTTTTGAAAGCTTCTCTTTTAAAGTCTTGGATGTAGATTCTCCTGTTTGCTTTCCTTATTTCTCATACATATGTGAACATATTGCATGTGCTTTTATGATCCTATGTCAACTAAATTATTAGTTCTTAGACCACAGAGTCCATACCTGTATTAGTCAGGATTCTCCAGAGAGACAAAATCAATAACATATGTTATAAATATATGAGAGGGGATTTATTAGGGGTATTAGCTCACACAATTGTGAAGAAAAGTCCCACAATAGGTCTTCTGTAAACTGGATGCTGGTAGCATGACTTAGTTCAAGTCCGAAGGCCTCAAAACCGAGGAAGCTGATGGTGTCCTTGTTGTAAGTCCTGGAACCCAAAAGCTGAAGAGTCTCGAGCTCTGATGTCCACAGACAGGAGAGAAGAGTGTATCCCAGCTCCAGCTGATAGAAAGAGCTTCACTTTTTTCCTCTGTCTTTTGTTCTCTTCGGGCCCCCAGCAGATTGGATGGTTCCCACCCACATTGAAAGTGGGTTTTTCCCACCCAGTCCACTCAGACTCTCATACTAATCTCTGCTAGAAACATCCTCATGGACACACCTAAAAAGATAGCTTTACCAGCTCTCTCATCATTCCTTCATCTAATAAAGGCCTCAAAACCAGGGAAGCTGATGGTGTTCTTGGTGTAAGTTCTGGAACCCAAAAGCTGATGAGTCTCGAGCTCTGATGTCCACAGACAGGAGAGAAGAGTGTATCCCAGCTCCAGCTGATAGAAAGAGCTTCACTTTTTTCCTGTCTTTTGTTCTCTTCGGGCCCCCAGCAGATTGGATGGTTCCCACCCACATTGAAAGTGGGTTTTTCCCACCCAGTCCACTCAGACTCTCATACTAATCTCTGCTAGAAACATCCTCATGGACACACCTAAAAAGATAGCTTTACCAGCTCTCTCAGCATTCCTTCATCTAATAAAGTTGACACCTAGAATTAACCTTCACAATACCTAACTTTTCATTTAACAGAGTGTTTAACAGTGCCTGGCACTGAAGAGTTTGCTTATTAAAGATTTGTTGAACTCATTTAAACTTGGTCATTTTTTTTCACACATAGTTTGATCATTCAAAGTCCTAAGGACATAACCTCAGAAAATAAATTCACAGTGGGGAAAGACTCATTTTATCATCTAGAGTTAACTCCCTTTTGTACTTCCCTTAAAGAGAAAAAGATAGCATAACCAGGCCATCTCTTCAAAAGGTATTTATTTGAGGTAAGAACAGTAGCTTCAGGGTCTGTTGCTTTTTGTGTCTCTGGCACAACACCATAACTAAGCAGAGTCATCTCCCTTTCTGTCCGCTCTTGCCTGTGAGGCTACATCTCTAAACCTGTCCAGTTGTCAATGTTGTCATAAACATCATTCATGAATTACCCATATGCACACACACCAATAGGGATATAAAGAGATGCCATCATTACATAGTCCTTGGTACTGCAGGATAGGGCACAGTGGGGGAAATGTCCTCATTTGGGTTTAATTCTATGAGGAATGAGGCTCATCAGACTGGTGCCTGCATTTTTTTTATCTGTGCTTAAGATTAGATAAAATGATGAATATAATGTAAGAATCTGATCGCTTTATGCCATCCCTATGATTTTATTGATAAAAGAATACTATCTCAGTGCATTCAGTATAGGCTTGAACACCCACAGAGGCTACTTTATAAAGCTTCAGGAGTTCAAATAAAATATATATAGCAAAAAGACATGTAACACTTATTTTATTCATCAGCAGGTATTTGCCAAATATCTCTTTTGCGCACAGCCCTGTTTTAGACACTATAGGAAGCATGGAAGAAAGGACACAACATAAACACTATATATATAAATTATACATGTGCACATTTGTACACATAGCCATCTGCATCTGTATCTATTTCTATATCTTTCTGAAACTATAACTGTGGCTATGTCTATCTCTCTGTCTATCTCTATTATACATATATCATCTATTTATCTCTCTATGTTCTTTTAAAATAGAGATCTACTGTTATTGATGTCTAATGAAAAGTTTGCCCACATGGTCAATAGGAAAACTATGATTGATAAAACAAGCAAAAAAACTACAAAAATTCTGAATACATTAAATACTCTCTTTAGTAGGCAGAATAACATCCCCCCAAAGATATCCACGTCCTAACCCCAGGAACCTGTGAATATGTTACCTTACATGGCAAAAGGGATTTGTCAAACATGAGTTACAGGAAAAAGTCAAAGGTTTGGTGGTTTTGAAGATAGAGGAAGGGGACCATGACCCAAGGAATCCAGGAGGCTTTAGAAACTGGAGAAGGCAAGGAAACTAATTGATTGCTAGATCCTCCAGACAGAAATGTAATCCTGCCTGTACCATGATTTTATCTCAGTAGGATCTGTGTTATACTTCTCCACTATGATAAGACAATAGATGTGTGTTGTTTTAAGCTACTAAATTTGTGATAATTTATTACAGTACCAGTAGGAAATTATACCCTCATTCTTTTCAGTTTAAGCAAATCCTGTTATACCCTGAGCCTACCCAACTTGGTCTTAGGTAATGTGTCCGTTAGCATAAATTTCTATCTCCTTACCACCTGAAGCAAATCCTAGTTAATCCCTCCTTTTGACCACCTCATGTATGGGTCATGCAATTGTTATTTTTACTTTTTTCTAAGTTTAGCAATATTTGTTTGTATGGCAATTACCTCTGCTGAATGCTTTGATCCTGGAGCTGACACTTGGCCATTATTTTATTGTCATCATATAAAACAGAATCTAGAACATAGAAAGGTTCCTGGTAATTAACTTTGGTAAAACTGACTATCTCATTATTTAAATCTGACAAAATCAGGGCTTCTGTATAAAATTGACACTTGGCCATTATTTTATTGTCATCATATAAAACAGAATCTAGAACATAGAAAGGTTCTTGGTAATTAACTTTGGTAAAACTGACTATCTCATTATTTAAATCTGACAAAATCAGGGCTTCTGTATAAAATAATCTATATTTTTCTATTATTCATAAATATATTTATTTTATTACTGTGCATACAAATCTCTCTTTAATCTAAACTTCCTATAGAAGTTTGTATTTGTATTGTTTAGTATTATAATTTATAGTTTTTTTTATAATTGGTTCAAATATTTTTATTTCCTAGCTGAAGAAACAAACATTTTGAAGATAATGAAATGTTTTATTTTTGTTAAATTCTTTTGTTTAAATGTTCACAGATGAGTAAATAACTTTGAAGACTTCTAAATAAAAGTAAGCATAATCCAAGGGTATTTTACTCTTTATCAAATCCAATTTAAATGTATACAATAGTTGGTGTTTTTCAGAGAATTCTTCTTACCATTGAACCAAGGAATTTGATAAATAGCTACAATTTACTGAACCCTTACATGTCTAGTAATATAACGACAATCTCTTCAGGGCAGATATTTAAAATATTAACTGATACCTAAAGAGGAAATCACATTATAAATTATGAAGATTATTGAGTAAAAATACCAGTTACAATTATGGTGGGGAAAAAACAGCATTTGAACGTAGAGGAAAGTATGACCTTTGTATTTACAGAAAATCATTATTGAAGGTGTTCCAGGTGTCTTACAAGTCATAAGTGGGAGACACAGAAATCTACTAAGATTTCAAGCAGACAAAAATGTCATACAGATGCCAGCTTACCATTATAACTGCCAAGAAAATTAACGAAACAGATTTAAGTGGCTGCCTCAACTCACTTAAGGGGTGTGATCATTAGCCTCCTAATGAGCACTTGTAAATTATGCAAATGTTCTCCATTATTGATATAGCATAGTGTCTTTATTGGGTTTTGATAAAATGGCAAAATATCTTGAACCTCATCTATCCAAAGAGCTCAATTCACCACTTTTTTTTTTCATTTTATATATAGCTTATTGTCTTCATAAAGCTGGCAATGTCTAAAGTTTTTGTGCCACATTTAAGCCCCTCCATAGTCAGCCATCAACCTTCCTTCCCTGGGCTGGTCCCACTTCTGAGAAAGGAATATTTTCAGAAGAAAGGGTGTGCAGGGTTATATTCAGGAAGGGAGGGCTCTCAAGTGCTAGGTCAAGCCAGACACTGTTTAGGGTGGTCCTTGAGTGAATAGTATCTTTGAGGATGCACTTTTCACACAGTATATTTGTGTTTTGTGGGAGATTTGTGTTGTTTTACATCTTCTCTCCATAACCAGTAAATATGTTCCTTCAGCACACAAATCATCCATTTGCTTAGTATTTGTAATCTCTGAGATTGCCTACACAGTACCTTATATATATTAAATCAATGAACACCTGTTACATGACTTATTCTGCTGCCTGTACACATTATTCTCCATGTGCGATTTAAAAAAGCTATTGTACTGAGAATGATGTGTTTCTACATTCATCTCTTTCAGTATGTATTTCATCTAAAGAA
>NW_007730119.1:252200-258448 GCF_000696425.1 Galeopterus variegatus | reverse complement strand
ACATGAATGAAATTTAAGGACATTATACTAAGTGCAATAAGCCAATCACACACACAAAAAAAACTAATATTGATTCTACCTATATGAGGTATCTAGAGTAGTTAAACTCATAGAAACAAAAAGGTGAATGGTGGTTGCCAGGTGCGTGGGGGAGGGGAAATCGGGAAGTTGTTTACTAGGTACATAGATTTTCAGTTTAAAAGATAAAAAAGTTCTAGAGATTGATTGTATGACAATATAAATATACCTAACACTATTGAACTATATACTTTGAAATTGTTGACAGTAAACTTTACGTTATGCGTTTTGCATCAAAATAAAAATTTTAAGAAGCCTATATGTATGAAGTCATATGCACATTATACAATTAGAGAAGTACATGAATGAGCATATAGTTAGATACTGAATATACAGAAGTGGTACACATGAAGCCCATACTTAGCTGGTATGCTCTGGGATGAAATAACTGTTCTGATTGATCAGCCATTTAGTCTAGGCCATCTAATCTGACCAGTTGCTGCTCACTCCTATTCATGTCAGTACACACATAGACACACAAGCACACACAAACATTAACCACGCATGCTCACAGCTTCCCCTTTCCTACAGAGCTGGAGAGAAGAGGAAATGGGTGATACAACACAGAAAAAGAGAAACTCAGTCCTCTCAAGTAAAGCAGCAAGACTTAAACGCATACATTCTCTAGGAGGATATGGCAGGGTGGATGAGTAAGAAATACA
Organism: Galeopterus variegatus; assembly: GCF_000696425.1. Taxonomy (NCBI): domain Eukaryota; kingdom Metazoa; phylum Chordata; class Mammalia; order Dermoptera; family Cynocephalidae; genus Galeopterus; species Galeopterus variegatus. Next base: position 257,708 of record NW_007730119.1, on the reverse strand, counting down.
GCCACCCTATCTCCATTAGCCCAAAAGAGCATGTGTAGATATACCACATTTTTCATATCCAGTCATCTGAGACTGGACATTTGGGCTGATTCCAGCTCTGGGCTATTGTAAATAGTGCTGCAATAAACATTGGAGTACAGGTATCCCGTGGACATGATAATTTCCATTCCTCTGGATATGGAATTCAACTCTGCTATAAAAAGGAATGAAATACTACCATTTGCAGCAACATGGATGTACTTAGAAAAAATTAAATTAAGTGAAATGAGTCAGGCACAGAAAGAGAAATACCACATGTTCTCATTTATTTGTCAGAGCTAAAAATAAATAAATAAATACACAAACAAATGGGGTGGGCAGGAAAGAAGACACAATGATCACAATTCCTTGAACTTGTTAAGACAAGTGATGGGTGGGAGGGGAGAGGGAGGAATCGGTAAAGGGACACAAAAATCAACTAAATTTTATATTGATAAAATTAAATTAAATTAAAAAGTAAACAACAACAAAAAAAGGAACGTGGGGCCAGAAATGGAGAATTAAAATCCCACTGGCCACGAAGAGGGAAAGAGGCAAGGCTTGAGAGTAAAATACAGAGGTAGGGACATTTTTAAAAGATATAAGGAGGTCTGGAGAGGCTGAAATACATGAGAGAACTGAATGAGAGAGGTGCGGGGGGATAGTTGAGGGGAAGAAAGGAAAAGAAAGAGAGGAGAGACAAAGTGGGAAGGAGAGAAAGATATTCAGCATACCCTTCTTCATGTTTAAGAAATGGAGATAAAGAGCCTGATGTAATGTGAAATTAGTTTGGCCACCAAAATCTTCTTTCATGTTTCACTCCCACCCCAGTGTTTAAAGAATGAATCACATGGATAATCAGATGAACTTCTAAGGAAGTTCCCTTCTATTCCTACTTTGCTGAATGTCTTTATCAGGAAAGTGTGTTGGGTCATGTCAAATTTTATTTCTGCATTTTGGGGGATGATCGTATTGTTTATCTTTCTTACATTTAATATTGTGATAAATCTCCATCTCCTTAATCCAGGTAAACTGCCTGGTTCTCTCTGGGTTCCCATCTCCCTATGCCATATCCTGGAACCTAAAACTTAACTGGACCCTAGGTGAGTGGATATGCATGGAAGTGGAGGAGGAGAGATTTTCAGATGCAACCCACACAAGTAGGCTTTATCAGTTGGCAAACTGTGCCATTTTTTTCAGAGTTTTTTCTTTTACTCTAATTTGTTAAGGAGCCTAACTAAGCCTTCAATATTTCAAAAATCCTAAGCATACATTCTTCATTTTCCCAAAACTTCAATCTGTTTTTAGAGATTGTATATGAGCCAAGAAACTTTACTTAACTGAAGAAGTGAGAAGAAAAGAAAAATGATTGGCCCTGTGTATGACTACTTGCAGTTAGCTGAAATAAAGGAAGAATTAAGGATTGTGAATGCTATTCCTTTTCAAAATTGATTGTTAATTCTACAATAATATCAGACCTCTGTGATATTAATAATATTAGACCTCAACAAATACAATATGGCACATGATATAACAGAGAAATTAACAAAATATTCTGAAAGAAAAGAGGTGGGAACAATAAATTCATTATGAGGCAGATGGGTAATTGAAGGTTTCAGAAGAAGTATATTTTGAGCACTGCATTGGAGAATGTTTGGGCATTCAGTAGGCAGAGAGAGTAAGGACAGACATTCCAGTCACAAGTGGAAAAAGCACATGGTGGGGAAAAAGGGTGTCATGGTGTACATTATGAATTCAATAAGGTAAAATTCTCTGATCTTTCCCATTGGTCATTAGATATATGCAGCCACATTTCTCTCTTATGTCCAACCTTGAATGATAAATGTTCTTCTGACCATAATTCTCCTTATGTGATATATCTTTCATTTATAGATATAATGCCCCTGCAAGAGAGTTCTGTAAATAAAAATTCAATACTACAGATCTTTAAAGGCATGAGTTTAGGTCTGAGCCAGGTGGCTCATTATCATTAAATCTGGTACTCTCACAGCATATGGGCCTGAGAGCAAAACAATCTGATAAAGTTCTGGAAATGCCGTATCATTTAATGTATTATATTAATATTTGTTGAGTACTTAAGCATGGCAAAGATTGTGCTAGTTCTGATAATGCAGAACTGAGCAAGGCAGACTTCTGGCCTGCCTTTGTGGAGTTCCTGGAGAATACTGAGTAATTACTGTGCAGGTTATGTAAAATGACATAATAAAGGATATACAAGGTGATGAGGGACATGTTAAAAGAATTTGAGGAATCACATCATATGGTTAAGAATACATATGATGGAACCATACAGCTTAGGTCTAAATTGCATCTCTGCCAATTATTTAACTTCTCTGTGCCTCAGTATCCAAGAGAACAAAGCCTGAATCAAAGCTTATGTCCTAGAAATTAAGGAGAGATAATCACAGGGAAACTAAAGGATAGGAAACTTAAATCAGGTAGAGAAGGGGGGAAAATGAATACAAGATGATGTGTTACTGAAGTAGCCACGTTTCTCAAGAAAGCACAGTTAGTTTCTCAGTCTATGAGGCAGTGCACTAAACTTCTGCATCTGTGAGAGCTTGTCTGAAGGGGGGCCAGGGAAGGAGTTTATCTGCCAGAGCCATTCTATGTCTAGTCTCCTATAGTCAGGTTTCACCTGATGAGGAGTTAAGCCACTTAAACTTCTAGGTCATGTCACTTGGCCCTTTTAGAAAGTGCTGAGAAATTAGTATCAATGCCCTGGGATGTGGCACTTCATCTAAGTCCATAAAAGTTTGGAGAAGCCAGACCTCCTGAGCAGTGGGCTCTGACAGAGCTGTGGGCAGGCAAGAGCAATGAACACGTATCAGCACCAACAGGAGCAAAAGAATAGAGCTAGTAACCAAGAGGTAAAGATACATGTGAAGGCTTAGAGTTTTGTAGCTGAGCATTAGAGATGTCTATGCTAGAATATGCAGATAGGTAGGAGTTGGCCAGGTGTGACAGTGAAATAGTTCTTTGTAGAAGAAAGAAATGCATTAAAGCCAGAGGTCTTAAATATGGTGAGTTCTTGGAACTATATTCAATTCAATATGGCTATAACACAGTTCAAGGGAGTTAGAAGAGTGCAAAGAAATCATATTGGAGAGAAAAGGTAAAGCTATATCAGAGAAGAGTTAATAAGTTATGATGACATAAAGTTATAGTAAAGGTAAAAATTGCTTCAAGGTAAACTAACCGCCCACAGATGTCTGGGACAAAAGATAGTATCCACACATATAATGAGCTACCTAAGGCCAGGGGAAAAAAGCTGATAGAGATTCATTGAAAAATTAAGACATTCAAAAGTACCCTTCTATACTTGCGAATTTAAGAGGCCACATGCATACCCAAGGAAGGATGCATTCTCAGAAAAACCTGAGAAGACTCTAGTCTTTATTTTCAGGCTGATCCGTAGGCTCAGTGCAAGCGTAGTGGTGCTGGAGGTATGATCCAGCACAGAGTCAGTCCATAAAAACTAGGAGAGGTTTTTTGTTTGTTTGTTTGTTTGTTTTATTCCTGGTGTTCAAGGAAATCTCTGTCAAAACAATACCTGAACAGATACTTCAGTGACCAAAAATGACAAGGCATACAGTCTTTGCAAAGATAGTTTTAAAAAATCACTAAGCAAATGGGCTATCACATTATTTGACATATAAGAAGAAACAAAAAATGAAAAACAGTGAACAGGAAACTGTTTCTCCTGGTAAGTGGGAAAACCTGATTTCCACTTCAGTGACCAAAAATGACAAGGCATACAGTCTTTGCAAAGATAGTTTTAAAAAATCACTAAACAAATGGGCTATCACATTATTTGACATATAAGAAGAAACAAAAAATGAAAAACAGTGAACAGGAAACTGTTTCTTCTGGTAAGTGGGAAAACCTGATTTCCACAGTTACTACAATATAATAGTCAGATATCTAGTTTTTAACAACAACAACAAAAACACAAGGCATACAAGCAGTAAAGTATGGCCATTTAAAAATAACAAAATAAATTGACAGAAATTGTCCCTGAAGAAGTATAGTCATCATACTAACTAACACAGATACTAGCTTTAAAACAAATGTCTTAAATGATCAAAGAGAAAAGGGAAGACAGGGACGAACAAAAAATAGAAAAAGTTTGAAATCAGAAAAATAATATGTGAACAAAATGAAAATATCAATAAAGAAATAGAAATTTTATAAAGGAACAAAGCAGAAATTCTGGAGCTAAAAAGTACAATACTTGAAATAAAAAAAATCATGAGAGATTTGGGCAGGCAAAAAACAAACAAACAAACAGCCAGCTAACCACAAACTAGAAGAAAGGACAACTGAAATTATCACATTTGAGGAGCATAAAGAAAAGAGAATAGATCCCCATACCAGCAAGCCACCAAATAAATAAATAAAAGAAAGAATAGTAAACAAGCAAACTAAAAGAATGGAAAGTAAAGTAAACAGAGCCAGAGGGACCTGTGGGTTACCATTAAGCACTCAACACACACATTATGGAAATTCCAGAAAAAGAGAAAGAGAAAGGGGCAGAAAAAAATTTGAAAAAATTAATCGTCAAAACTTCCCAAATTTGATGAAATACATAAATCTACAAAACTAAGAAACTAGACTAACCACAAGTATAGTTTCCTCTGGTTGGTCCAACCTGAGACACATTATAAAAGTGTTGAAAGTCACCCCCCCAACCAAATCTTGAAAGCAACAAGAAAAAATGAACACATCATGTACGTGGAATGATTAATACGATTAATACCTAATTCCTCATCACAAACCTTGGAGGACAGAAGATAGTGGGATGATACACACACACACACATATGTGTATATATGTGTGTGTGTGTGTGTATATATATATTACACATACACATTTATACATATACATACACACACACACATACATACAAAGAGTTGACTCTCCATATCTGTAGTGGATTGGTTTCAGGACCCTCACTCCAGGATACTAAATTCCGAAAATGCTCAAGTGTCTTATATAAAATGATATAGTATTTACATATAACCTGTGCACATCCTCCACATATTTTAAATCATCTCTAGATTACTTATAATACCTAATACAATGTAAATGTTATGTACATACCTGTTATACTGTATTATCTTGCTTATCTGTATTATTTTTATTGTTGTATTTTCATTTTATTGTTTTATTTTTTAAAATTTTTTCATCCACAGTTGTTTTAATCTGCAAATGTTGAACCCACTGAAGTGGAACCCTCAGATATGGAACCCACAAATATGGAGGGCTGACTGACAGAAGACTGCACAAGGGAAAAAAAATGAGCTCTATATTTTGCAAAACTATCCTTCAAAAATGAGTGAGAAATGAAGACATTCACATGATAAACAGAAGATGATGGAATTAGTTACCACTGTACCTGCTCTAAATAAATACTAATAAGGAATCCTTCAGATTCAAATGAAAGCGTACCAGATAGCAACTCAAAAT
>NW_007730119.1:249830-251423 GCF_000696425.1 Galeopterus variegatus | reverse complement strand
TAAATACTAATAAGGAATCCTTCAGATTCAAATGAAAGCGTACCAGATAGCAACTCAAAATCATATGAAAAAATAAAGATATTTAGAAGATGTAAATACGTGGGAAAATATAAAAACCAGTATTGTCATATTGAGGAGTTGTAACTCCTCCTTTTTAGTTTCTACATAATTTAAAAGACAAATGAGTAAAAAATAGTCATAACAATGCATTTTTGTGCACAAACTTCTCAAAGATGTAATTTGTGAGAGCAAATAGTAGTATAAAAAATAGTAGACAGCAAAATTTTTGTATAGTAGGATATTAAGTTGGCATCAATTTGAACTAACTTGTTATATGACTAATATGTTAAATACAATCCCCATAGTAATTGCAAAGTATCTTTTAAAAAATCCATAAATAAACTTAGAAGAGAAACAAAAGTTTCCCTACCAAAAAAATCCAAAAAAACCCAAACAAAAACATAAACAAAAAAACAAACTACTAAACATGAAAAAAGGCAATAATGAAAGATAAAAAAATATGTGACATAGAAAAAAAATAGCTAAAGGGTAAGTCCTTCCTTGCCAGTAATTACTTTAAATATAAATTGATTAAACTTTTTTACTTAAAAGGCAGAGATCTTCAGTTTCTAGTCAAGCATGTAAGGAGCTTAGAAATCATCACACTAGTCTAATGACAAGTAAAAAAGCTGAACACACTGAAAAATTAAAAATTCTTCTTAGATTTTTTAAAGAAGTAAGGTCATAGGCAAACAAAAATGCCCCCAAATTTGGAAAAACAGACAGCAAAAACAAAAAATCACAATTTACCAAAGCAGACATGTACAAGCAGAAATCTACCCAAGAACAAGTATAATGATAGGAAATCCTGAACTATAATTGAAAAATTGCTTGAGGTTCAGTGTGGACAAGCCTGAAAATAAAACTTCAGTGGGACTTAGTAATAGGAGACCATCGCACATCTGTTTTTCACCTCTAGAAGTTCTACCAGGCTCTTACAGTAAAGAACTGGGAAAAAATCCATCATGCTTCAAAAGCATTTTAGTCCAGAACATTCTATGTTTCTTAACAAGGCCTATCCTAAATAGAAACTATTTTACCTAATCAATTGGTGTTTTTTTCAGAGACCAGTAGACCTGGGAGAAGGGAAAATAACAAATTCCAGCCCATTCTATTCTGTCATGTGGGGAAAAAATATATATAACGCCAGCCCTTTTTAGTCATACTGGTCCAAATAAAGGGAAAGAAAAAACAGAGATTCAATTGTGAAGTTTCCAGTCTAGCATCACAGGCTTACTAAAAGACTGTAACCTAATCATATTACTATAAAATACTTCTCCCCTCCACCCCACATCTTACCACTACATTAATAAAGGCCTATTTAATGCACTTCCTTTTGCCTAGTACAACATGTTTGGGTATCAAAAAGATATATAAGGCATACTAAAAGACAAAAAGCACTGTTTGAAGACAGAATAAATATCAGAACCAGATTCAGATATGGCAGGAATGCTGGAATTATCAGACAATGAATTAAAACAACTATGATTAATATGTTAATGGTTCTAACAGAAAAAGTAGACAATGTGGAAG
>NW_007730119.1:244865-249815 GCF_000696425.1 Galeopterus variegatus | reverse complement strand
ATTAAAACAACTATGATTAATATGTTAATGGTTCTAACAGAAAAAGTAGACAATGTGGAAGAACAGATGGATCATGTAAGCACAGAGATGAAAATTCTAAAAAGTAATTAAAACAACTATGATTAATATGTTAATGGTTCTAACAGAAAAAGTAGACAATGTGGAAGGACAGATGGATCATGTAAGCACAGAGATGAAAATTCTAAAAAAGAATCAGAAAGAAATGCTAGTGATCAAAAACATGTAATAGAAATGAAGAATTCTTCTGATGGGCTCCTTAGGAGACTGGATATGGCTGAGGAAATAATCTCTGAGCTTGAAGATTTGTCAACACACACTTCCAAAACTCAAAACAAAGAGAAAAATAAAAAACTTTGGAAGAAAAGAAAGAACAGAATACCTAAGACTTGTAGAACAACTACAAAAAAATATAACATATACATTATAGAAATATTAGAAAAAGAAAAGAACAGAAAAAGCATTTGAAGCAATAATGGCAAATAATGTCTCCAAAATATATGTCAGACACCAAAACACAAATCTAAGAAGCTTAGAGAATACCAGGTGAGATAAATGTACAGAAAACTACATCTAGGCATATCGCATAAAAACTGCAGAAAATTAAAGGTAAAGAAAAAAAATATCCTTGTCTGTAGCACAGCAAAGATAAGAATTATATATGACTTCACAGAAATTATGCAAGCAAAAAGTGAATGAAATATTTAAAGTGTTAAAAGAAAAAAAAAGAAGCAACCTAGAATTTCATACCCTCCAAAATTATCCTTCAAAAGTGGAAAACAAAATTTTTTCTATGGCAAAAATAAAAAACAAAACCAAAAAAATGGAAATGTGTTGCCAGTAGACCCACCTACCTTGCAAGAAATATTAAGGGAAATTCTTCCAAAAGGAAGAACGTGATAAAGGTCAGCAATGACCTATATGTACATAAAGACGGGAAGAGCATTGGAGAAGGAATATATGAAGGTAAAATTTTTAAAAATTATATTTCTTATTTTTAATTGCTCTAAGATATGTTTGTTCAAAATAATAGCAACAAAGTATTTGATTATACATACACATATACTTATGTGTGCCTATGCATATGAGAAAAAATTACAGCAATCATACAGGGGAGAAAACTGAGAAATCAGGACTATTTTGTTATTACAAAATAACAAAGATATCCATACTATCTCTGAAGAAGTATAATATTATTTGGAAGTAGATTTGGGTGACTCCTAAGTACATATTATAAATTCTATAGCGATAAGCAAGTAAAGCAAAACAAAAGTATAATAAATATGCTACAAAAAGGAGAAAAATGCAACCATATAAATGACTCAATTAAAAGCAAAAAAGGAAGAAAAATGTATACAAAACAAAAATAGGAAAAATGAAAAAGGTTAACAAAACCAGTAACAAATAGGATCGATATTAATTCAACTATATTAATAGTCACTTTAATCATCAATGATCTAAATATACCAATTGAAAGACAAAGACTGTAGAATGGATTTTTTAAAAAACCTGCTATATTCTGTCACATGAAACCCACTTTAAATATAAAGACTCACACAGATTAAATATCAATGGAAGGAGAAATGCATACTACACTAACACCAATCAAAAGAGAAAAGTAGTAGCTATATAAATTGCAGAAAAAGCAGATTTTAGAGAACAAAAAGTTACAGGGGATGAGGCAGACATCAAATAATGATAAAAAGGTCAATTCTCCAAGAAGGCATAAAAATTCTTAATGTATAAGTGCCTAAAATTACAGTGTCAAAATATATGAGGGATTAACTAATAGAATTGCAAGGAGAAATAGATAAATCCATTATTTTTGTTCAAGACTTCAGCATCCTTATATCATAAATGGACAGATTGAGCAGGCTAAAAATCAATAAGGACATAGTTGAATTCAACAGCATCATCAGTCAACTAGATCTAATTGACATCTATAGAATACTTCATCCAATAACAGAAGAATACCTATTCATATCAAGTTGGCATGGAACATTCACCAATGTAGACCCCCTTCTGAGCCATAAAATACACCTTAACAAATTTGAAAGATTAAAAATTATATAACATTTGCTCTCAGACCACATTAAAACTAAACAAGAATCAAAAAAGTATGATAGCATGAAAATCCCAAAATATTTGGTGATTAAATAACAGACACCTAAAAACACATATATAATAAAAAACTCATCTCAAGAGAAATTTAAAATAAATTGGACAAAATAAAAACAAAAATACCATATATTGGAAATTATGGGATGCAGTGAAAACAGTGCATTTTGGAACATTTATGACTTGAAAAGCATTTATTAGAAAAGAAGATCTAAAATCAATGATCTAAGCTTCCACCTCAGGAAACTAGAAAAAATAAATAAATAAGTAAAGCTCAAAGAACACATAAGAAAGGAAATAATAAAAAATAGAGCAGAAATAAATAAAATTCAAATCAGGAAATCAATAAACAAAATCAATGAAATAAACATTGTTTCTTTAAGAAGGCCAATACGAAATTGATATGCCTCTAACTTTTCTTAGTTTCTTAAGCTAAGAAAAAAAGAGAGATATCATAAATTACTTACATTAGAAATGAAAAAGATAAAATCACTATAGATTCCCATGGACATTAAAAAATAAAGGATTATTATCCCACAGATGTTACAACATACATGAAATGGACAAATTCCTTGAAAGACACAATCTGATAAAACACACACAGTAAATAGACAAGATTCATAGGCATATATCTATTGAAAAAATTGAATCAATAATTAATAACTTGACAAAATATAGATCACTAGGCCTACATTGGTTGACTGATGAATTCTACCAAACATTTAACAAAAAATTTATAACAATTCTCCACATTCTATTCTGAAAAATAGACACAAAGGAAAAATTTCCTACTTTATTCTATGAGGCTAATATTATCCTAAAACCAAAACCAGACAAAAATGTTACAATAAAAGAAAACAGGAAACCAATATCTTTCATAAACACAGATGCAAAAATTCCCAACAAATCATTAGCAAATTGAATCCAATAGTATATAAATAAAAATTATACACAATGACTCAGAGATTTATTCCAGGTGTGCAAGCCTGGTTTAACATTTGAAAATCAATTAATGTAATCCATCACATCAACAAGCTAAAGAAGAAAAATTATAGGAGCTTATCAATAGAGGCAGAAAAAGTATTTGACAAAATCCAACACTTATTCATGATTAAAAAGCCTCAACAAATTAGGAATAGAGGGAAACTTCCTTAACTTGAGCTTATCAATAGAGGCAGAAAAAGTATTTGACAAAATCCAACACTTATTCATGATTAAAAAGACTCAACAAATTAGGAATAGAGGGAAACTTCCTTAACTTGGTAAAGAACATCTACAAAAAAATGATGGTGGCTAACATGCTTAATAGTAAAAATTAACGGCTTTCCTGTAAATATCAGGAATAAGGCAAAAATGTCCCCTCTCACCACTCTTTTTCAGCTTCATACTGGAAGTCCTAGATAATGAAAATAAGATTTTTAAAAAAGGACCTAAAAGGTAAGCAGACAGACTGTGAAGGAATAAAGCTCCGCTTGTATATGACATAATTGTCTATGTAGAAAATCCAAAGGAATCAACAGCAGCAACAAAATTGAAACTAGTAAGTGATTATAACAATGTTGCAGGACGCATTAATGTAAAAAAGTCAATATCTCTCCTATTTACAAGCAATGTACAAATAGATTTTGAAAATAAAAACACAATACCATGATTACTAATATCATTAGCACCCCCCAAAATAAAATATTTAAGTGTAAATCTAACAAATAGAGCACATGTAACAAAATCTATGTAAGGGATACAGTTAAAACTCTGATGAAGGAAATCAAAGGATAAATAAATAAATGGAGAGATATTCCACATTCACGGATGGGAAGACTCAATATTGTCAAGTTGTAAGTTCTTTTCAACTCAATCTATAAATTCAATAAAATCCCAATCGAAATCCCAGCAAGGTATTTTGCAGATATCAACAGATTCCAAAATTTATATGGAGAAGCAAAAGACCCAGAAGAGCTAACACAATACTGAATGAAAAGAACAAAGTTGGAAGACTGACACCGCTTGACTTTAAGACTTAGTAAAAAGCTATAGTAACCAAAACAGTGTGGTATTCATGAAAAAAAATTGACAAATAGATCAGTGAAACAGAATAGAGAGTTGTAGTAGATTGAATTTTGTCCCCCCAAAGCTCATTGAAGCTTGAATTGTGTCCCCCAAGTTTTAAGTATTAGAAATTTAGCCCACACTGTGACTATAAGAGTGTGGAAAATCCTATTATGGGAATTGAAAGGTGGAGCCTTGAAGAGGTGATTGGTTTGTAGGACCATGCAGTAGTGAATGGATTAAAAATGGTGGTCAGGGGCATGGTTCTGAGGGCTTTAAAAGAGGAGAGTCTGTCTTCCTCTCTCTTTGATCTCTCTAATTCTGCCATCTTGCAATATGAGACCCCTGAGTCACTGTTGTCATCACCAGATGGACTTCAAACTTCCCAGCCTCAGAAACAATAAATGTTGTTTTTTTTAATAAATCACCCATTTTCAGGTATTTTATTATAAGCAACATAAATTGACTAATACAATAGTTTAGAAATTGTCCAACGTAAATATAATCAACTGATTTTTGACAAAGGAGCAAAATCAATAAAATGGAGAAAATATGTATTTTTTTCCAACAAATGGTGCTGGAGCAACTAGAAAACCACATGCAAAAAACAAACCCAGAGAAGGACCTTACTTACACTCTTTCCAGAAATTAAATATGAATCAAATATCTGAATGTAAAATGTAAAACTATACAACTCCTAGAAAATGACATGGGAGAAACTCTAGATGACCTTGGGTATAGGGATCACTTTTTATATATAATACCAAA
>NW_007730119.1:243312-244476 GCF_000696425.1 Galeopterus variegatus | reverse complement strand
ACATGGGAGAAACTCTAGATGACCTTGGGTATAGGGATCACTTTTTATATATAATACCAAACATTAAAATTAAGAACTTTTATTCTGTGAAATACACTGCCATGAAAATTAGAAGACAAGCCACAGGTTAGGATAAACTATTTGCAAAAGACATTCTGAGAAATGCATTGTTAGGTAATTTTGTCTTTGTGCAAAACATCATAGAGTGTATTTTCAAAAATCTAGATGCAATAGCCTACTACACATTTAGGCTACAAGGTATAGCCTATGGCTCCTAGGTTATGAACCTGTATAGCATGTTTTGTACTGAATACTTTAGGCAATTGAGACACAATGGTAAGTGTTTATGTATCCAAACATATCTAAACATAGAAAAGGTACAGTAAAAATATGGTATAAAATATAAAAAATGATACACCTATATAGGGCACTTACCATGAATGGAGGTTGCAAGACAAAATGTTGCTCTGAATGAGTCATTGTGTGAGTGGTGAATGAATGTGAAAGGTTAGGAAATTACTGTACACTACTATAGACTTTATAAACACTGCACGCTTAGGCTATAATAAATTTATTTAAAAATATATTTTTCCTTCTTTAATAATAAAGTAACCTTAGCTTACTGCAACTTTTTTACCTTAGAAACTTATTTTTTAACTTTTTATTCTTTTATGTAAAATGTAAGCACATTATATAGCTGTACAAAAATACTTTCTTTATATCCTTATTCTATAAACTTTTTTCTACTTTCAATTTTTTTCTTTTCTTCTTTAACTCTTTTAAATTATTTCTGAAAAACTAAAACACAAACATTCACATTATCCTAGGCCTACACAGGGTCAGAATCATCAGTATCACTGTCTTCCACCTCCACATTTCGTTCCACTAGGTCTTCAGGGACAATAACATGCATGGAGCTGTTATCTCCTATGATAACAATTCCTTTTTTTTGGAATACCTTTTGAAAGATCTTCCAAAGATGACTCACAGAATGGAAGAAAATATTTGCAAACTATACTTCCAACAAGGGATTAATATCCAAAAAAAAAAAAAAAGGAACTCAAACAACTTAATAGTAAAAAACAAACAAAAACCACAAATAATCTGATTAAAAAATAGGGAAGGAGCTGAATAGACATTTCTCAAAGGAAGACATACAAATGG
>NW_007730119.1:241613-242589 GCF_000696425.1 Galeopterus variegatus | reverse complement strand
CAACAGACACATGAAAAAATGCTCAACATTACTAATCATCAGGGAAATGCAAATCAAAACCACATTGTAATATCATCTCACCCCAGTTAGATTGGTTATTATCAAAAAGACAGAAAATAACAAATGCTGGCGAGGATACAGAAAGAGGGGAACGCTTGTACACTGTTAATGGGATTATAATTTAGTTAAGCCATTATGGAAAACAATACGCAGTTTCTCAAACAACAACTACAAATAGAGCTACTGTACAATCTAGCAATCTCACTACTAGGTATATACCCAAAGGAATGGAAATCATCATGTCGGAGGGCTACTTACACTCCCATGTTTATCACAGCTCTCTTTGCAATAGCTGAGATGTGGAACCAACTTAAATGTCCACTGACGGAAAACTAGATAAGGAACATGTGGTACATACACACAATGGAATACTAAGATATAAAAAAATAAATAAAATTCTGCCATTTGCAGCAACACGGATGAGCTTGGAGAAAATTATATGAAGTGAAATAAACCTGGCAAATAAGCCAAAAAAAAAAAAAAAGAGAAAGAAACAACAATAAGAATAGTACATTGAACTTTCAGAAGGAGAGAACAAAACTGTTGTTTCTAGAGCTGGGAAAGGGGGAGGGGGAGAGGAGATACCAAATCATGGGTTAATGGATGCAAAACAGCTAGTTAAGTAAGCTATATTGATGTACAGTTGAGCTAGGCACTAATAAATAATAATAATTTCCTGCTTGTTACCAAATGACTAGAAGAGAGCAGATTGAATGCCCTCAACACAAAGAAATGATTGTGTTTTGTAATGATGAATATGCTAAGTGTCCTGACTTAATCATCACACATTGTACACAGGTATGGATACAGAGGCTCTTCTTGAGGAGGTATAATTCTTTTCAGAAATATGTTCATGGTGTTCGATATATAGGATCATGTCATCTGCAAACAGAGACAGTTTGACTTCATCTTTTCC
>NW_007730119.1:239812-240872 GCF_000696425.1 Galeopterus variegatus | reverse complement strand
AGAAATATGTTCATGGTGGCTTACCTAGTTTGTTTCTTTTTTCTTTTTTTTAATCACAGATACTATAAGCAGATAATGTACCATGAACATTTCTCTCTATTAATGAAAACTTTCCAGTGTTGAGGTCAACGTGCTCAAACTTTTTGAAGAGTTTGATGAGGTTTGTAAAAGCTTCTGCTAAACTCTTTACTGTGAATTGTCTTTGTAGTTCTGCTTTTTATTCTCCTGTAGCCTCTTCTTCAGCTATGCGTCTTTCAGGCTGGGTCACAAATCCCTCTGCTGTGCAGGTTTTGAGTCAGGTAGTTGAAAAAGAATTCTGGCAGCCGATAAAAGGATAGACATGTTTTGTTCTGATGTGAGCTCTGCCAGCCAGAGGTTCAGAACTGCTGTCTCTTATACTGAAAGTACACAATAGTGGCAATGAGCCAATGAGTATCTGGGTATGGATGTGCAGTTGCACCACTCTTATATAACTAGTTTACAATGGATGTGCTGAATCATACCCAGCTGGATATGAGGCAAGGGTACCTGACTATACTGACTCCATTTTCCTCACAGTGTCTCCATTCCAGTTTCAATAACTCCTCACTAATCACATATAACCATATGTGACCACTGTTTTCTATGTGATTCAGGCCACTACTCACCAGTCCTAACCACCCACAGCCAGGTACCAGACATCTAGGGACAGGCCCTGTACTCCAGAGCCACTGAAATTATTCAAACTAGCCATCTCTATGCCTGCTTATCCTGCCTTGCCCATGAATTCCCACAGAAATGACGATTAAGTCTCTTGTCCAAGGCTCCCACCTTCCCTCTGCCTCCTGACAGACGTTGATGCATCCACCTGTGCCCCCCCACCAAGGCATGCCCCCCTCTTGAGAACTGTAACAAATTATCCTTTTTAATTACAAATATCTTGAGTTGTTGGCCTTACTGTACTTTAAATTTTCTGTTAATATAGTGTATTTGTATTAGTTAGCATTCTCCAGAAAAACCGAATCAATAGGATATGTTATAATTATATGAGAGAGATTTATTAGGGGAATTAGCTCACGTG
>NW_007730119.1:237229-239295 GCF_000696425.1 Galeopterus variegatus | reverse complement strand
GTGTCCTTGGTGTAAGTTCTGGAACCCAAAAGCTGAAGAGTCTCGAGCTCTGATGTCCATGAACAGGAGAGAAGAGTGTATCCCAGCTCCAGCAAAAAGAGAGAGCCTCACCTCTTTCCTCTGTCTTTGTTCTCTCCGGACTCCCAGCAGATTGGATGGTTCCCACCTGCATCGAGAGTGGGTCTTTCCCACCCAGGTCACTCAGTCTTTCATATTAATCTCTGCTGGAAACACCCTCATGGACACACCTAAAAAGATAGCTTTACCAGGTTTCTCAGCATTCCTTCATCTAACAAAGTTGACACCTAGAATTAACCTTCCCATACACTATATTTTAAAAAACACTTAAAGAAGAATTAACATTAATTCTCAAATTCTTCCAAACAACAGACTAGTAGTCAACACTTTCTTACTCATTCTGTGAGTCCAGCATTGCCCAGAAGCCAAACAAAAGCATCACAAGAAAGATCAGTTGAATGCTCTAGACAAAGCAATTACAGAAGAGGACAAAGTGAAAGCTTCCAAATTAGAAAGAACTAAAACTATCTCTGTTCACAGAGGGCATAATCCTGTGAAGCCTGTGAATATAGTAAATCCTGAAGAATCTATAAAAAAATTACTCAAGCTATTAAATAAGTTTAGGAAAGTTGAATAGTACAAGATGAACATGCAAAATTCAGTTGTGCTTCCCATACTCCCATGAGAACAATCAGAAAAATAAAATTAAAAAGCACTTCCACTTATAATAGCATATAATAGAATAAAACATCTTGAGCTACCGTAAGGTTAAATACTTGTAATCTAGAAACTATAAAGCACTACTGAAAGAAATTAAGGAGAACTTAATAATGAAAAGACATCCTGTACTTACAAGCAGGATGTCAAAACTACAGATTCAACATAATCCTCATCAAATTTCAAACAGCTTTTTTTTTTTTATTTTGTTTTGCAGAAATGGAAAAGCCGAACTTTAAATTCATATGTAATTGCAAAACAAGTTTAATTTAACAAGGAATAAAAAATATGAAATATGCATTCAATAAAATATACATCCAGTAGAATATTATTCAGCCATAAAAAAGGAATGAAATTCTGATACATGCTAAAACATGGATGAATCTTAAAATCTATGCTAAGTGAAATAAGCTATACATAAAAAAATAAATATTGTATGATTTCACTTATACAAATATCTACAATAGGAAAATTCATAGTGATAGAAAGTGGATTACAGGTTACCAGGGACTGAAGGGAAGAGAAGAATGGACACAGAGTTTATGTCTGGAGTGATAAAAAAGTTTTGAAAATAGTGATGATGGTTACACAGTGCTGAGATTGTAAATAATACCTTTCCTCTGAAGTGTCCACTTAAAATTGGCTAACATGGCAAATTTTATGTTATATATTTCACAACAATAAAAAAATTAAAAACTAACAAAACTGGGCATAAATTTTACTATTGTTTGTTACAATTATGATATTAAACAGATCATTTAACCTCTATTACTTAACCTCTCTTACTCTTATTCATTTAACAATTGAAAATAACAATGTCCTCCTTATATGCTATTATAAAGCATAAAGTACATAAATTATATAGTACATACAAAATGCCTAGCAGGGCACTTTGGACATATTATTTATTCCATACATATCCATTTATTTCCTTTTCTCCTTATATTTCCACTGTTATGTTTTTGCATTAATTGGTATATTTGTTTTTACAAATTACTCTAGTAGCTTTTTAATAAACATTGTTTTATTTTAGAATAGTTTTAGATTTTTAGAAAAGTTGTGAACAAAGTTCCAATATAACCCACACCCAGTTTTCCCAATTATTAACATCTTATATTAGTATTGTACATTGGCCACAATTAATAAACTAATACAGATTCATTATTATTAACTAAAGTCTATACTTTATTTATATTTACTTGGTTTATACCTAATGTGCTTGTTTTGTTCCAGGATCTCACTCAGAATTCTACCTTACATTTAGTCGCCTTGTCTCCTTAGGCTCCTCTTGGCCATAACAGTTTCTCAGACACCCCTTGTTCTTAATGGCA
>NW_007730119.1:235127-236076 GCF_000696425.1 Galeopterus variegatus | reverse complement strand
GCTTATCTCATTTATTTCTTGCCACAACCCTAGAGTCAGCTGTTTCTCCATAGTACTCTGCTTCCTTTTATTGAAGAATGGTGTTAAAACCAAGATCCAGACATCAGGTGTGCTTAATGTTACTGCTACTGAGGTGTTATTTTTTTTACACTGTCATATGACAGAGTGAGAATGTAGATAGTATGTAATAACCTGTGTATACACATGTGTTGATAAATGTTTATTTCAATGTGTATTAATATGTTTCAATGTAATATTGAAACATAAGTCGATCTTTCACCAACTTTAATCCATTACCATATGGATCATTCTAGTCTTATCTTTTTGCTTAGCCATAATGTTTCATTCCAACAGCAAGAAACCAGTCATATAAATTTGCTATCCATCATATAAATTTTTTCTAGTATATATGTATAGGTTTTAGAATGCTTACCAATACCCCTATGACTTTATCAACACTAGCAGCACTTATGTAAAGTTCCTTTTGTCTTTAATATTACAGATTTCACTCATTTCTTAAGATATTTAGGTCAACACTTTTTCCTTCACCCCTCCAGTAAGATTGCTTCATACATTTGTAAAATAGTTAGATTCATCTGTCAGCCTTTATTCTATGTTTGAATTTCTCAGACTCTGAAATTGTTATTAGCTAGTATAGATTAAATTTCACTCTTCTTGCTGTAAAGTTATATGAGTTTTGACAAATGATATGATGTATGCATCATTACATTATCATATACAATAATTTCACCGTCCTAAAATTTTCTGTGTGCTTCACCTGTTTAAAACCCCTTCATTGCCTAATGTTTGGCAAATGCTTATCTGTTTGCTCTCTCCACAGTTTTGGCATTTAAAGAACGTCATACAAACAAAATTATACATTATGTAGACTTTTCAGACTGAACTCTTTCACTTAGCAATATGCATTTAAAATTCACCCATGTATTTG
>NW_007730119.1:232508-233568 GCF_000696425.1 Galeopterus variegatus | reverse complement strand
AATCTTATAGGTTCGCATTATACATATAGATCTATGATCAGTCTTGGAGTTAATTTTATGTAAGGTATAAGATCTGTGTCTTAGTTCATTGCTTTCACATATGGGCTTCCAATTATTCCAAAACCATTTGTTGAAAAGTCTAACCTTTCTTTATTAAATTATTCTGTGACTTTGTAAAAATTTAGCTGCCTATATTTGTGTGGGTCTATTTCTGGAATCTATTCTGTTTCACTGATTTATGTGTCTATTATTTTTCTAATACCACATTTTCCAGATTACCATAGCTTTACATAGTTAAGTCTTAAAATCAGGTGGTGTGAGTCTTCCAATGTTGTTCTTTTGTGTATTCTGCATTGTGGTGACTATTGTAGGTGCTTTGTATTACCATATAACTTGTAGAATCAGTTTGTCTATATCTACAAAAGGGTTTGCTGGGATTTTCACGGAGATTGCATTGAATCTATAGGTCAAGTTGAGAAAAATTAACATCTTAACAGTATTGAGTCTTCCCATCTATCAGAAGAAAATATCTCTTTATTTCTTTAAGTCTTCTTTGATCTTCCATTAGTGCTTTATAGTTTTCAGCATACAAATCACATATATGTGTGTATGCTAGTTTTATCTCCAAGTATTCCAATTTGGGGTACTATTGTAAAGAGTATTTTTTAGAACTCCAATTTCATATATTTATTGGTAATATATAGGAAAGATATTAAATTTTATATATTAACCTTGTAGCCTGAGACCCTCCTATAATACTTGCTTAGTAGTTCTAGGAGTATTTTCGTAGAGATTTTGGGCTTTCTACATAGATAATTATGCCATATTCAAATAAAGACTGAATAGATTTTGAAGTTTTAAACTTTAAATTGTTGATATTTTCACATTTTTATCTTATGTGAAGATGTGGTATTACAAATAGTAACAATAATAATAATGATCAGAACATATAACACTTATTATGTGCCAGGATATATTATAAAAACTCTTCATATATTATTTTTCATCTAATTTCTTCCATTCTAGGATCTTTCTAGTTTTTATTGTGATATATAATCAA
>NW_007730119.1:230108-231899 GCF_000696425.1 Galeopterus variegatus | reverse complement strand
CACTTGCAAGTGAAAAATTATTTGTATTTGTCTATGATTCTGAAGAAAGCCCATTTATTAAACCCCTACAACATTTCAATTCTCAAACACATTTCTTAAATATTTTTATTAATATTTTATTATTTTTTATTTATTTTGTATTTTTATTAATATGTATTCATTTTATTCATTCAATAGCCATTTTTCATGCCTACCATTTTCCTGACATTAAAATATATATCATTCTCAGACTGTTTCCAAACTGTTTCCAATAGGTAGGTTATCAGCTGTAAATGTGAACATTCTTAACATTTTTATTCTAGCCTGATTTATTCCAGGTTCTCCAACTTTTAGTTTACATAAATGTTTTGAAACTCTAGAAATCTAAAACCCGCATTCTGCAACTAAGCTAAAATATATCTGTGCTTCCCTAAATGTAAAAGCAGAAGTTGCATGTAAGAACACTTGCAGATTGTTTAATGTATGTGCTGCTGAACCTACAAGTGATGTGTGGGAAATGCCATTTAAAGCAACGGTGCTAAAAAGAATGTTAACTGAAAGTAAATTCAGACTGAAGAAGCACTTTTTCCAAAGTATACTTGAAAAATTATGACCAAGAATCACACGTCTAAGTTTTTTCATTAGCATGTAAACTGTCTTCCTGAACAGATTTCCAGGTTTAAAGGAAATGTGGCTTTTCATTTTGTAGTTACTAATACCGTATGTATTGAACACAGGACTCCATAAATACTGATTATCTGTCTATCAAGAGAGGGCACAAGAAAGTTGCCAGCAACGATTTGTAACTGGTATGAATCTCATTACACTAACTCAGATATGCAAGGAATACACACACACACACACACACACACACACACACACACACACACACACATATATAATTCATGTACATATAATTCATCTATTTAACTCAACTTTCTATTTGCAGCTCTTATTCCACCAGGGTAGTAGAAATCTGGTAATAATTAATCCTGTTTTCCCTCTCATTTCTCATGTTTCTGAATTCTGGTAATCTTATGTAGAGTGAGGATGGTGGGTGTGGTGATCAGGAGGCACGGAATATTAACATCTGGCGGGAATATATATATTTTAATCTCACCCTATCTTTCAGTATAGTTTTACCTAGGCTGCTGTTGAGTTACTAGACTTCAACTCTGTAATACCCTTTGGGCCCATGTGTCTCACTCTGGTACTAAGAGGCTCTACTTAGGCATATATTTGAAGAACTAATTCCAGAAATATCAAAGAAAACTGACGGGAAAAACAATAAAGAAAATAAAAGTACAATATTATTCATTTCACTGTTCTTTTAAAGGAACATATATAAATTAATGAGAGGCATTAACCTTCTAAATTATAAGTTATAGACAAAACTGGAAGGAACACTGTACAACATTTGGCTTGTTTTTTATTTGACAGACCAAAGGCAAAGTGACATCAAGTGACATGCAAAAGGCAAAAGAAAAAAATATATGTAGAGAGAGAGAGAGAGACTAATTATATACACACACACTCTCACACACATGTACACCTACACACATAAAAACACATTATTATTCAACACAAATCTGTTGATTATTCACTCTACGTCAGATCAGGGGTACAAAGATGAATGATACATGACTTTGTCCTCAAAGAGGGAAAAACATCTTTACCAAATAGGATAATGAGATTAGTTTGGAAAGAGAAATAGACAAATTAGGGTTAATTAAGAGAACATGAATTAGTAAAATAGATCTGGATTCCAATTCTAATTCTGATAAGTATATGATTTAAATATATATATATATA
>NW_007730119.1:214866-229692 GCF_000696425.1 Galeopterus variegatus | reverse complement strand
ATATATATATATATAATATATATTATTCATTTTAACACAAATACAAACTGTAAATATATATATTAATTAAAACTATGTCTTACTGTTTACAAAGAGGCTAGTTAACAGCAAAAGTATAACATCCTCAGTCAGACTTCCTTCTCCAGAATTCTGATGTGTTCTCTAGGCAGGGAAGTTAAAACCTACAGGATTCAGAGTCCAAAAGATTCCACAAAGCAAAAGATTCCAGTCTCTTTTGGAAGTAACATTGTCCTTGCATTCCTTTTCTGCAAATTCCATCTCAGAACAAGCCCTCATTTTGTCACTGAGAGAATAGGTTCCTGAAATCCTCAATTGTCTTGGCTACTCACCAGCCGGTCTCAGTGGGCGCTGCTGGTGCTCAGGCAGGCACAGGCCTGTCTCTCACGGGTGAGGTTAGGGCCGCTGCTGGGCACTGCGGGAGGGAGCTGGCTGCTTCCTGTGGGGTATGGGGCTTGCTTGATTTTGACATTTTCCAGGGACAACTCCTCATCCTGTTCCAAATGTCTGCCTTTTTCAAATATCACAAGGCGACTTGGCCATAGAGTTGACAAAGATCATCGTTGCTTGTCAACCTTTGGGCTTATCTGCATGTGCAGCTCAGATACGCATTTCAGTACTCATAGCTGCTGTTCTAGGGCATGCAGAAGCCACAGGTACATCTCCCACCATGACTCATGCTCTTCCAGTCATTCCTTCTTAAAGTTTTAGTGACAATGAATTTTCCACAATTGATCAGCTTCTTCAACTTGTACGTGATTGTACCTCTGTATGTGGTATAGCTGGTTAGAAGTACATCTCTTCAAAATGGGTTTGAGGACAGAATATGGGACTCCTCCAACTTCAGAATCTGAACTGTTGATATTTTTAAGTACCCAGATGCACTGCTGGCACAAGATCATCTTGGGACCAGAATACACCTGCATCTTAGAATTCATTCTGTGTCCAGTAAACCCAGCTTCTTCCTCGTCCTGGGGTAAAGAGAGTGCTTTTCCCTGTGGGTGGAAGGAGGGCATCCATCAAGGGCAGGGCATGGATGGTGATCGGTCTGTGTCCTGTTAACTGAGGTCTGGCAGCACTGGGAATGCACAGTGGGGACCTTTCTCAGCTTGGCTAAATTAGCTCCAGCCGTAGAACCTTCTCTGACTTGTTTTTGTTCACCTTAGGTAATTTCTGAACTGAGCCCAAGTTTTCACTAATGCTTTTAGAATAGCCTTTTTTAATCCTTTTTCTCCTAGGAAGTTTTTGTAATCTTTTTCTTCCAGGTCTGGTCATAGCTCAAGTACGCACAGCAGGCTGCTCAAATCAGTCATCCCTATCTGCCTCCTCAACTTCAGGAAGGGAGCCCACTGGCTTTCCATGCAAATTAGAAGTTTTTAGTTTCCCTTCTTGAGTCTTTAAGTTGTTAGAAACCTTCTCCTTTACTTGGGGCAACAGCCCTCCTCCCAACGTTTCCTATGTCTGCGCTGTCTAGACTTTGCTTCGTTTTGTCTGATTTGGTTTTCTCTTAGTGCTTTGGCTCTTTAAGGTGATTTCCTGAAGCAGCCTCCAAAAGGGGTAAAAGCTTTTTGGTGCTGCTGTCCTCTCTTTCCTTTTTTCTTGACAGAACCAGACAGCCATTTCTCTTTTGTGCTATTTCTTGAAAGTGTCCTGTGGTTTTCTTTTTTGCAGATGGCCTGATGTGATTTTCTCTCTGATCAGAACAGAGGACTTCTCAACACCCTTAGCACTTACTGGACGTTTTTCCTTGCAGGGAGATTTGTGTTTCTTGCTTTGGCTCATAACCCATTTCTCCTGGGCTTTGCCTGTGTCACTTTCTGGACTGAACTACACTCTGTCCTGAAAGGCATTAGTGTGGCCTTTTCCGGGCTCTGGTGGGGAACAGTGGGCTCATGGTCCTACTGTGTAAATATATAATGGTCTATGTACATCTGATGAGGACTGACTGGGAGGTAATGGAGGGGTCAGTTAGTCAGGCTCAGCGTTGGGTAGTACAAGAACTAACTTCTTTCACCAGGCAACTAAGTCTCTCACAACTCCCAGTGTGGTTGTGTTTCAAAAGCTATTCACTGTCAATTCAACTCTACTCCCCACAATAATGTCTACTGTAATAGGTGAAGTGGAGAGTTTCTTTAGCTTTTTCTGTAGTTTCTTAGTGAATAGGTTCATAGCCACACACCCCTGCAGCTCCTCCACATCTCAGAGTGCTGACTCCTCCACCATCGCCGTGCCTGGTACAGCTTCCTCACAGGAACTGGGTTCATGTCACATCCTCAAGCCACAGCTCTGTTCTCTATGCATCCCCAGCAGAGATGGAGCCTCTACTGGCCCTTTACAGGCCTTGCTCCAGGTTGCTAGAGGCCACTGCTTCCTCAATGTGTGCAGCCATTGCCTGGAATGACCTCTCTAGTATGTTGTCCAAGACAGAGTGAAGCCCCATTACCAAATCTTAGCCTTATAAATTCTAACCACAACAACTTCAACCCCCACCTTGGTCCAAGGCTGTGGGCCACACCCTACTAACACCTGTTGGTGGTCCATTCAGGATCTCCAGAGTCAGGGGGAATCAGTTGATAGTGGCCATCCTAGTTTAACTGCTAAGCCCCAGTGGTCAACTATTTTAATTTCAATCTCAACACAGCCCTAGGAAATTAATTATATTATACTCATTATACTTGTGAGGAAACTGAAGCTCAGGGAGATCAAATTAACTTGCATGCAGTCACATAACAGAAGAGGTGAAGATGGAACTTGAATATAAGCAGTCTAGGTCCAGTGTGAGTGCATGCCTCTAATAAGTCTAAGATTTGAAGCCAAGAGAGAAAGGGATTTGTCTGAAGTCAAACAGCTTAACCCCAAACAGTAATAACCCATGTGTCTCCTTTTCTCCCAAAGCAATGTATATTACATAGGCACCAAATAAATTCTCCTTGATTGAATGAATGAATAAATGAACAGCCATTTGCTCTGATGACCATCCCATCAACAGAAGGGCTTGACTTAGCCAGCCCAAGACAATATCCTTCAATGCACTTGCTTGCTTCCTAAAGGACTAAATTTTGCTATTGCTATTATTACTTTAAAGAGAACAACTAAGTAGTCTTAATTTAAAATTTTAGCATTGAGTACATCTCATTGGATTAGATCAGATAAAATTAAATCCTAGCAAGGTCTCCAGCAGTGGCGGCCCACCTGGCCTGACCTCTCACACACAAAGCCAGAAATCCCAGTGACTGCTATTCCTTTATTTTATTTTATTTTATTTTTATTTTTAAATAGATTTTATTTATTTATTTTGGACACTGGCCAGTATGGAGATCCTAACCCTTCACTTTGATGTGACTTTATTTCTCTAGAGCAGTTTCAGTTTCACAGCAAAATTGAGAAGAAGGTGCAGAAATACTCCATATCCCTCCTGTCCTCACACATGCATAGCCTCCCCTATTAGCAACATCTTCTGCAACAGTGATACATTTGTTACAGTTGATGTACCTACACAGATACATCATTACCACACAAAGGCTATAATTTGCATTAGGGTTCATTTTGGGGAGCTATACAAACTATGAGTTTTGACAAGTGTATAATGACATATATCCACATCACTGTATCAGTACAGAATAATTTCACTTCTCTGAAAATCCTCTGTGCTTTGCCTATTTATGCACTCTCAAATGACACTATGCTGCTTCACAGTTAGGGCAACTCTCCAATTCCTCCATCCTGTCCTTTGCATCATCCTGGATAGTCACTGCACTTCTACATAAACACACATGAGGGATCTTCAGAAAGTTCATGAAAACATTGGTATTATCTTTTAATTCTATTTTTCTACAAACTTTTTGAAGTAACCTCGTATTTGTATGTTTGAAAGTTCAGTATATTATTGTGATTGTTGAACCTTTCTTTTTATTTCTAAATTTATTTTTTTAGCTCCCACTTATGAGTGGGGACATGTGGTATTTCTCTTTCTGTGCCTAGCATATTTTCTTTAACATGATTTTCTCTAAGTTCATCTATGTTGCTGCAAATGGCACAATTTCATTCTGTTTGTTATGGCACAGTAGTATTCCATTTGTGTATATATACCACATTTTCCTTATCCAGTCTTCGATGATGGGCATTTGGATTGGTTCCAACTCTTGGCTATTGTAAATAGAGCTGCAATAAACATGTATTTAGAGCAAAATAATTATGCCCACTATTCAAATCCCTACTCTAATATTTACTAGTTAGTCTAAAAAACAATAAAAAACAAATAAAAACCAAAAACATAAGGATGATCTTCTCTTCTGAATCTATTTAATGTGAATTTAAAAAGCGTATATATATTTTTTACTTTCCAGGGTCATGCATATAGTATAAGTAAGGTATATGCCAGGAACCAGATTTATTTCTTATAATTTTCAATCTGAATAAATAAAATAGCACTTGACTTTCAGCTAGTTACAGAGTTTTAGTGAAAAATCCTTCCCAATAATCCAATTTCCCAGCATCATTTTCCATCAACATGATCAAAATATCCTCAAGAGTAAGGGCCCTATGTTTCTTATTCATTGTGAAGGCACCTACTCAGCAAATATTTATGCTCTAAAAATAAATTGAACTTAAATTAAGATACAGAGGCAGGGATGGTAGACTTTTGATAATTCAGTTAATGAGAGCAAATGGAATTGTTTATTACTGATGTGTGGGCCAATAGTGCCAGACAGATGGAAAAGAAAAGTCCTAGTAAAGCTAATCTAACAAGCCAAAGCATATTTATTTATTAAAAGTCTTTGGTGTCATTCCTCCAACATGCTCCAGATGCTGTGCATGAAATTTTTAAAGCATGGAATATTCAAAAATAGCACTGAAATTATGGGGGGGGGGGTTAGAAAAAGAAAAGTCAGTGATGCTTAAGAAAAATTGGGAACAGCAGGCCACAGCAACTTTTTAAAATTAACTTTACACTGTGTACTTTAATACACAGAGAAGATTTTATAAATATATGTATAACTCAGTAAACTGCTCTAAAGTTAACAGCTATTTCATATAACTACTTCCATCAAGGAAAAGAGCATTGCCAGCACTCCCGAGGCGCCCCCCCCCCAAGTGTCCCTCTAGGGTGACAACCTTCTCCTACCGTCGAGGTAACCTTATCCTGCCTGGTATGAAAACCACATTTTTGTTTTGTTCTACAGGCTCAGCATCTTCTGAGTCATCCACAAATAAAAGTATTTACCTTTGCATGTTCTTCAGTTTTGCATAAATTTAAACATACCCCATACATATTTTACATATTTTTAATCAATAATATTTTAAAATATCACTCTGAACTCAATGTATTTTTTCTTTAAAAAATAATGGTTATTTATTAGTCTGTCCACTAACAAGTCATGAAAATAACAACCAAACCAGTTCAATGAGCACCACTTGCACACAGATAATATGATATTCTACCTAATGCCTCTTGGGTAAATAAAGACCAATACCCAGGCTAGAGCAAAAAAAAATGTACTAGACTAGCCTGGAAAGACTTGTTACACCTGAAAATAAGGATGTTATTAAAGACTGCTGAAGAGAAAACCATGTGCAGGCCTTGGAGATGAGAGGGTGGGGGGCTTGCTATTGTAAGTGAATTTAGCAGTAAATGAATGATGGGCTCATGAGTTGATTGATGAACCCATGTAAAGTTGGATGAATGAATAGTTAAATAAATAATACTCTGTTAAACCACATTCTAATCTTCCTGTCTATTCTATGGAGATTTTTAAGATTGAGTTGAGATTTTACCTACTCCATAGACTTTTTCCTGATTCTATAGCTGATATGATTTAGTTGCCAGCTATTAATTCCATTCACATGATCACAGCAACAGATAAATGAAAAAAAGAAAAATCATTAAAAATATAAAATTACAGTAGAAAGTATGTTCCTTATATTTCCCAATGGTTATTTGAGGAAGTTTTGGTTGTAAGTTTTTGTTTTGCTTTGCCAACAAAATTAATTTTGTATGTTCAATGATGTAATTTCCCTGCTAAAACTTTTCAGTGGCCCTGCATTAGCCATGGGATATAATTCAAGCTCCCTGTGCAGTTCTAAATTTCTAGCTCCTTCCTACCTCTCCTGCCTTATCTTTCCCTAGCCTTTCACTTCCCTGGCCTGCAACTTGAAAGCATTGTATTGGTTTCCTGGGTATGCTGTGCAGTTTCTCTTTTCAATGGCTTTGCTAGGAAAACTGTCCACTAACTCCAGTCCTGCCATTTGCCTCAGCTGGTTAACTCCTAATGTATCTTTAATGTGTGAGACTCCCTTCTGCAGTAAGCTCTGCCTGGCTCTTTTGGCTACTGCCACTTGATGTAGAAGATGGTGCTTGTACCCCCAGAGCCTAGCAAGGGACTGAAATATGACAAATGGTCAGGAAATATTTATTTATTCCTTTTTGTAGTTAATGGTTTTGGTGTTTTTTTTTTTTCTTATTATTATTATTATTTTCAAAACCAAAAGCCTTTCATTATTTCAATCAGGTTTGGTTGACCATAAGAGATATTTACTTAAAGGATTTATGTATACACATGCAAAATTATACATTGATTTCACACATCTATATATTTAAAATATAAAGGTTTGGTTGACCATAAGAGATATTTACTTAAAGTATTTATGTATACACATGCAAAATTATACATTGATTTCACACATCTATATATTTAAAATATAACCTAGACAGGTTTAGAAGAAAAAAAAGATGGTACCTAGGAGGCTCAGGGTCTCTGATTGAGATAGAAAAGTCATAACTACAAACATGCACCTGGATTAGGATTCAGATATTTAGCCACTATTTTTAAACATGAGTCGAGGGTGAGTCCTTAGCCAGAAGAGGCATGTTTATGTATAACTCTTTAGATGAGCACCAGAAAACTTCACACAAAATAATTATTTTGTATAGCATGAAGTGAAGTAACTGGCTTGAAAATGTGTCTGGAAATGAAGTAAGTCAACCACATTTTTGGACATCCTGTAGACATGACTTGTAATGCTTTTTCCTTTGCCCTTAATTTCATACCTTTTTAAGCCCAGTGGGAAATCTCACATGAACTAGTTATTTTCTCCTTTCTGGTAGAATTTATTCTAATTGTTTTTATAGAAATTTGTTTTACCTCCTGAAGTGCTGAGATAATGTCTGTGTGTATCAATCAAAATTTTATTGCATTATCTTGTAACCTTTTAAAATAATTGATCAAACAATAAAAATAAAAATGGACATTAATTATGCCAAGGAAAGGTTTACTTCCTTTTCAACTTGATATATTTTTCTTCCCTAAATGCTTTGAAATTGCTACAAACAATTTGACGGTGCCAATAATAAATTTGGGGAACTAAGTTGAATATATACAAAATGACAAACTAAACTGCATTTATATTAAAGCATTTTTCTGCTCATCAGAGTGAGGTAAGGAAAATAATTTGTAAGCCATTAAGTTATACCCAGATGCATTGTGTTCTGCAACTGAAATAGATATTTGGTGATGTTATCACCAACATTTTATTGCAATCTCAAAGGGATATACTTTAGAAAAACTATTTGACTACATTCAAAATCCATTCATTTAAATATTATATATTTGAAAGATATAACCCATGAATTATGTTATCTTATTTATATGTTTTTTAATGTCTTTTATGTATTTTTAATGTGTGTTTTTCTTTTCTCAACTGTTTTGTTACATTTCCATTTATAGTATAGGAAAGTGTATAAACTGAGTCATCGGGAAAGTATTGATCAGCATCATAATTTTCTCTTTAATTCTTGGCTACCCTGAAAGTAAAATTAACTTCTATAACTAAATTTGATACTTTTCTTAAAAATGATTATGAATACAGAAATTTGTTTATTTCTTAGAGGGTTTTATGCTGAAATCAGACATAGTTGAGGAACTTGTGGGACATTTCTGGGCTTAAGGTTTCCTTTATAAAATTAAGATATATGAACACCTCTCTTAGAGTAGCATTATTACAGGATTATTTAGACAGTTTGTGAAGTAATATTGAAAAGGACTTTAGCCAGAAAAACAGCCATCTTTGGGGTAACTAAGACCAAGCAGAACATTTCAGTCAGCACTTAACTTAGAAACTGATAATTATCCATTGCTTGAGGTTAGAAGAATTGAGAGACTGCCAGGAGATGAAATCACCTCCTCTTATGTTGATTTACTTCAGAGGGGGTGCACCTACAATTAAGGACTAAATCTAAGTTTCTTGTTTTTTCTTACCTCTCTAATTGGTTGCAAACAAGAGGAGATGTAAGAAAGAGGCAAGACAACCTACCTGGTTGTAAACTCGCCCTCTTACTTAAAGAAAAACTGCATTCACATTAATTAGAAATCCAAGTCATATATATTTATGATGTGTGACAAAGGTTATTATCCTTGAGCTCTCCCTAGGAGATAAGGACTCCAGCCTCGAGGTAACATCAAGGACTTGAAGCTGACCACAGACTCTGTGACGCTGAAGTTCCCAATCCATCATGGGACCCTGACATATGACTCAGACCGTCTGCTGCTCCCAGACTCTTCCCCCTCCTCCCTTTTTTCTTTAGAACAAAGACCCCTACCTCATCCTACTGCCTCTTTCCCTTTATAAATCCCAGAACAGGCATCAAAAGGCAGGATGATTTTAGCCTGGTCATCCCCAGATACCGGATATCTGAATAAACCTTCTAATCCTTGCACCAACTCTGGACTTTGGAGTCATTTGTTTAATGCAAGAGGGCAAGCTGAGCCTGATTTGGAGGTGACAGTATTTCTAGGGATATTACAAAACACAGTGCTCTGGGATCCTATCGTTTTTGACTGCTGGCAAACCAGTTTTCTATAATACCAGACATTTCTGAGTACAACCAGGAGATGGTTGTAAATGAAATGTAGGTATGGCTTACACCTTGACCATCCATCTGGCTCTGAAGACTTACCTCTTTTCTTTTGGAAATGTTGTCTGGATAGGCTAAGGCCTAGCATCCTGCTCACAGCACAAATTGTCTAGCTCTTAATCCTGTTTGTGTCACCAATTGTCTAACTCCCTGACCACTCCAGATGTCGGGCTCTTTCACCTGCCAGTAATCCTGCTGACTGGGCTGATTGTTGAGCTGGGGCTAGGTCTGGAGCTCCCAGACCCCTCAAGCCCATCCACAGACTGTGTCACAAACCCTTCATATTCTAGGCTGGGTCACCAGACCCTCTACATGCCAGGCTGGGTCACCAGACCCTCTACATGCCAGGCTGGGTCACCAGACCCCTTCATGCAGGTCTATGAACTAGGTAACCAGACAAAAGTTCCTTGGAGCCATAGGTTGGAAAGCATGGCTGCGTGGGGTGGACTCCTGAGGCCGACGCCCACCCGTCTGCTTCACTAAAACTCTCTCTCTCTCTAAAGAACACAAGAATAGCAACAAAACTAAAAAGATACATTGATGCACATGTGCACTAACTCCACACACACACACACACACACACACACACACACACACACTTTGCTTACAGTAGACATGCTGTACCACACCCAATTGGAACCAAGGCGAGGGCCCTGACCAAACTATTCTATCTTCCCTACAAGCGTTCAGTTAGCTTTTTTGTGATCACCTCTAGGAGTTCCTGGACTAAATTGCCCTCAGGATTTACTTTTTTTAAAATTTTTTTGTCAAAGTATTTTCAAGGTCAGACATTGTTTGGTTAATTCCCCACAATATCAGCACCATGGTGTTTTTCCTAATAGCTGCTCCATTTTACATTCTAACCAGCAGTTCACAAGGGTTCCAGTTTTTATACATAGTCACCAACACTTATTTTTTGTTTTCTTTTTTTGCTTTTAAATCTTAAAGACTTTATTATTTTTTTAGAGAAGTTTTAGGTTCACAGTGTAATTAAAAGGAAGGTACAGAGATTTCCCCTATAGCCCAAGCCTCAAACATGCATTGCCTGACCCATTATCAATACACTTGCCAAAGCGGTACATTTGTTACAACTGATAAATCTGCCTATATAGACATATCATAATCACCCAAGGTTTATAGTTTATACATTAGGGTACACTCTTGGTATAGGGTAAGTCTAACAAAATGATCTCATTTATTTTTTTTTAAATCTGGAAATGTCTTAATTTCTTACTCATTTTTGAAGGTCATTTTTGCTAAATACAGAATTCTCTGTTGACAGAAGAGCTATGGAGTCACAGCTCCACAGGCATCGCCCTGGTGATGACTCTCTGCAGTGTCTCCACCCCATGGGATGTCCCTGTCACAATTGTCTCTGGCATCCTTTGACATCTATTTTGAGGAAGCTATGCCTTCACAACTCTTGCATTCTGCAAGCCGGCAGAATTATCATCACATGGACACCACCAAAGTTTACTCCTTGCACACTCACAGTGGCAGGTGGAGACACACCTGGGTCCCCTTGAGCCATGGCTGGAGGCTGAGAAACACTGCACCAAAATTTGGGGAGTGAAAACCCCAGGTGGTTCCATGCAGTGAGCACCTGAGGTACCACAGGTGCCCTGGGCTAGCCCCCCAAAACCGTTCTGCCACCATGACCCTAGAGCTCTGAGCCTGAGATGGCAGGGGCAGGCTTGAAGATCTCCAAAATGCCTTCAGGGTCATTCTCCCATTGTCTCGATGAATATCACCTAGCTCTCCTATTCATATTAATCTCCATATCAAATGGCTGCTTGGCTACACTCTTCGTGTTTGCTCCAAACATACTTTTTTATTCTTCAGGCTGGATATTTTCCAACTCTTTATGTTCTTTCCTTTTCATTTAAAGTCCATCTGTAAATAATTTTTCTCTTCTCACATTTTACTAGATGCCATTAAAAGAAGCTAAATAGCGACTGAGCCCCTTCAGTGCTTTGCTGCTTAGAGATTTCTTCTGCCAAGTATCTTTGTTCATTGCTCTTAAATTCTGCCTTCCAGAAAGCCCTCAGGAATGGATACAATTCAGCCATGTTCCTTACCGCTGTATAAGAAGAATGGCTCTCTCTCCAATGTCCAATAAGATATTCCTTATTTCTGTCTGAGATCTCATTAGAATGACCTTTAATACTGCATTCACCATGTTAAATTAAGTTTGGCTTAAAGGTTTCTTCAGACATAGTGAAGCATAAGCCAACTTGATGTCTAAACAGACTACCTACTTTTGTAACAAGTAGTCAAGTCTCAGCCAATTAAAAGCAGCCAACTGTTCTGGACCTCACTTCCATTTTCTGTAGGTCACTTTTCTATATATAAATCTTAACCAACCATGTGACAGTGATGGAGTTGCTCTAAATTGGTTATGATTCTGGGGGATGACCAATTAGTGAATTGTTCTTTGCTCAAATTAAACTCCGTTAGATTTAATTTGTTTAACATTTTTCTTTTAACAACAGCAATATAGGCTTTTTTTCTAGCATTCACTTCAAAACTGTTCCAGCCTTTGTCCATTACTCAATTCCAAATCTGCTTTTATATTTTTTGGTATTTGTTACCGCACTACCCCACTACTCTGATATCAATTTTTGTTTCCATCTATTTTGTGCTGCTGTGATAGAATACCACAGACTTGGTTACTTACAATAAGCAGAAATGTATTGGCTCACAGTTTTGGAGGCTAAAAAGTCTGATGTTAAGGTGTTGCCGTCTGGTGAGGGCCTTCTTTCTGCACCATCACCCAACAGACAGCAGAGGTCAAAGAGAGTGTCTTGCTTGGGCTCTTTTACGTGCCTGTAATCCTTCCATCTGGGCCAATTGTTGAGCTCTTTGACCTGCTCATAATCCTGCTGACTGGGCCAATTGCCGAGCTAGGGCTGGGTCTGGCACTTACAAACCCTTCAAGCCCATTTTCCAGACTGGGTCACAAACCCTTCACACAGTAGGCTGGGTCCCCAGGCCCCTCACACACAGCTCTATGTGCTAGGTAACCAGCAAACAAGTCCTTGGAAGCCCTAGGTTGGAAAGCATGGCTGTGTGGGGGGCTGCCCAAGGCAAACGCCAGCCAAAGTTGCAGTGCTGTGCATGTGCACCAACTCTACCCAAGCACACACAATTTGCTTACAAAGAATGTGCTGCACTACCCCCAACCGGATGGGCAGGCAAGGGGGCCTGATTAAATTATCCTATTTTCCCAACAGAGGGAGAAGCAACTCCTGAATGTCCTTTTATTAAGGTAATAAACACACCCATGATGGTGGAGACCTTATGGTCTAATGACTTTGTAAAGGCCCTATATAACAATACAGTTACATTTGTAATTAAATTTCAGCATGAGTTTTGGAGGGAACAAACATTAAAACAATAGCATTGGATATTTGAAAAAAAAAAAAACATGGAACAAACAATAAGACTCTAACATTGGGTATTTGAAGAAAAATCCACCCCATGAAGTATTTACATACTGGCTCTATGCAGGGGAAGAAATTTACTAATCAGCTTGGTATGAAGGATTAAGGTCTTCTCAGGCCTTTTCTGGGCATGTGTCTTCCCTGGGCACATGTGGGGGGTGGGGGAGGTACTTTTGTTGTCATTGTTGTTGTTTGTTGTTTATTGTTGCTGTTTTTGTTTTAATTCCCTGGGATATACAGTTGCTTCTTTTTTTCAAAAATTTATTTTTTTATTATACGTGTTTATGGGGTACAGCTTGTTGTTTCAATACATTCATATGTTGCATAATTATCTAATCAGAATACCTAGCACATCTACCGCCTAAATATTTATCTTTTTTTTGTGTGTGTGTGGTTGTAACATTCAAGATTCTCTTTTCTGGCTATCTTGAAATATGTAATACAATATTATTAGCTATTGTCACCATAGAGCACCAGGGTGCTATCTAACTTGTACCTTTGCAATTTTGCACCATTCTACCAACATTTCCCCAGCCCCCCACCCCCTCCCTTTTCCTGCCCCTGGTAACCACTAATATATATATGGAGTACAATATGATATATGAACGCATTGATACTGTGTGCAATGATCATATTGTACTGTCATAATTTTCTCCAAGCTCATCCACATTGCTGCAAATGACAGAATTTTATCCTTTTTATGTCTGAGTAGTATTCCATTGTGTACATATACCACATTTTCTTTATCCAGTCATCTACTGAAGGATATTTAGTTTTGTTCCAACTGTTGGCTATTCGAATAGAGCTGAAATAAACATGGGAGTGCAGGTATCTTTTCAACTTCTTGATTTTCATTCCTTTGGGTATATACCCAGTATTGAGATGGTTAAATTGTATGGTAGTTCTATCTGTAGTTGTCTGAGAAACCTCCATACTGCTTTCCATAGTTGCTGTTCTAATTTACATTCCCAACAACGATGTATAAGAGTTCCCCTTTGTTTACATTCTTGACAGCATTTATTATTTTCTGACTTTTTGATAATAGCCATCAAATGATTACTTACTGGCATTAGATGATTTCTCATTGTGGTTTTGATTTGTATTATTCTGGTGATCAGTTAGAGATGTTGAGCATTTTTTCATATACCTGTTGGAGATTCGTATATCTTCTTTTTAAAACTATTTAGTTCTTCTGCCCAGTTTTTAATTGGAGTATTTGTTTTCTTACAATTGAGTTGTTTGAGTTCTTTGTGTATTCTCAATATTAATTCCTTGTCAGATGCATAGTTTGCATATATTTTCTCCCATTCTGCAGGTTGTCTTTTTGCTCTGTTGATTGTTTCCTTTGCTGTGCAGAAGCTTTTTAGTTTCATATAATCCCATTTGCTAATTTTACTTTTGTTCCCTGTGCATCAGACGTATTCATAAAATCTTTGCCCACACCTAGGTCCTGAGGTGTTTCACCTGTTTTCTTCTATAAGTTTTATAGTTTCAAGTCTTACATTTAAGTCTTTATATATAATCCAACAATCTCACTTCTGGGTATATACCCAAAAGAATGGAAATCATCATGTTGAAGGGATACCTGCACTCCCATGTTCATCACAGCTCTATTTACAATAGCCAAGATATGGAACCAACCTAAATGCCCATTGATGGATGACTGGATAAGGAAAATGTGGTATGTATACACTATGGAATGCTACTCTGCCATAAAAAAGAAGAATGAAATTCTACCATTCACAGCAACATGAATGAGCTTGGAGAAAATTATATTAAGTGAAATAAGCCAGACACAGAAAGAGAAATACCACATGTCCTCACTCATAAGTGGGTGCTAAGAGAGAAGGAAAGCAAGCAAGCAAGCAAGCAGGAAAAAAAGGCCACAATAATACATTGATTCAGAAGGAGAGAACAAATATGTAGTTAATGGACATGGGAAAGGGGGAGGGAGCGGGTGGTTAGGGAAAAATTGGATAGGAGGCACAAAGAGTAATTATGATTTGTAATAATGAATATGCTAATAATAATTTGATCATCACATGTTATACACAAATAATGATAGTCAATACTGTACCCCCAAAATATGTATAATCAATTATGCTTCAATTAAAAAAAAGTCACCTGTTAGAAGCCTCTACCATCTTCTAGCAAATAAAGGCAAAAAAAAAAGGTCTTTAAGCCATTTTGAGTTGATTTTCATATACGGTAAGAGAAAGGGGCCTAGTTTCTTTCTTCTGCATCTCCTGCATATGGATTTACTGTCTTCCAACCACTATTTATTGAAGAGACTGTCTTTTCCCTAATGTGTGTTCTTGGCTCCTTTGTAAAAAATAAGTTGGTTATAGATACATGGATTTATTTCTGCATTCTCTATTCTGTTCCTTTGATCTATGTGTCTGTTGTTCTGTCAGTACCATGCTGTTTTGATTACTATCTCTTTGTAGTATATTT
>NW_007730119.1:211814-213610 GCF_000696425.1 Galeopterus variegatus | reverse complement strand
GACTTCTGGTACTATGTTGAATAGAGGTGGTGAGGGTGCACATCCTTGTCTTGTTCCAGTTCTCAGAGGGAAAACTTTCAGCTTTTCCCCATTCACATGACATTGTACATGGGTTTGTCATATATAGCTTTTATAGAAGATACCTTTCTTCTACACCTAATTTGTTGATGAATCATTAAGGGATGATGAATTTTGTCAAATCCCTTTTCTGCACCTATCAAGATGATCATTCTTTTTCTTTTATTCTGTTCATATGACATATTACATTTATTGATTTGTGTATGCTGAACCATCCTTGTATTCCTGGGATAAATCCTACTTGATCATGGTGCACATACAGTTGCTTTTAAACATTTTAATTTACTTAAAAGTCTCACCACTGTCCTCTGCTTTTCCTTACTGCCTTAGCTATTCTATTGTATTTCTCTACCTGAAATCTCTTGTCCTTGTGCATGTGAAGATCTGTAGTCTCTCTGAAGTTTTCGCAATGTAAGCTCACTACTCTGAGTTATGTGACACAGACACCAAATCCCTTAGGCAGCATTTACACAAGGTGTATTAGTCAGGGCTCTCCAGAGAGACAGAATCAATAGGACATATTATTAATATGTGAGAGGAAATTTGTTAGGGAAATTAGCTCACACAAATGTGAAGAGAAGTCCCACAATAGGCCATCTGCAAACTAGATGCCAGCAGTGTGGCTCAGTCAAGTCCAAAAACCTCAGAACCAGGAAAGCTAATGGATCCTTTGTGAAGTCCTGGAACCCAAATGCTGAAGAGTCTCAAGTTCTGATGTCCACAGACAGGACAGAGGAGTGTATCCCAGCTCCAGGAGGTAGAAAGAAAAATTTGCCACTTTTCTCCATTTTCGGTTCTCTTGGGTCCCGCAGAAGATTGGAAGGTTCCCACCCTCAATGAGGATAGGTCTTTATCCATCCAGTCCACTCAGACTCTCATGCTAATTTCTTCTGGAAATACCCTCATGGACACACCTACAAAGATAGCTTTACCAGGTCTCTCAGTATTCCTTAATCTAATCAAGTTGACATCTACAGTTAACCTTCACANTGTTGATGTGATGTGCTATGTTTATTCATTTGTGTATGTTGAACCATCCTTGCATCCCTGGTCTCTTGTTGTTCCTTATACATTTTTGAATTATTTTTTTTCTATTTCTGTGAAGTATGTCATTGATAGTTTTATGCAGATTGCAGTGAATCTGTAGATTGCTTTGGGTAGTATGGTCATTTTGATGATACTGATTCTTCTGGTCCATGAGCATGGGATACCTTTCCCCTGCCAATGGACCAGCATTTTTTGGTGTGTTCTTTAATTCATTTAATCAGCATTTTATAGTTTGCATTGTAGAGATCTTTCACCTCTTTGGTTATATTTATTTCTAGGTATTTTACTTTATTTATTCATTGTTGCTATTGTAAATGGGATTGATTTCTTGATTTCTTTATCTGCAAGTTTGTTGTTGGTGTGTAGAAATGCAATTTCTTTTTGAATTGTTTTACAAGCCCTTGTGCTGAGGGTTGACTCTCAACAGATCACAGTGAAGGAGTTCCTCTGCTACTTATGAACCCCCAACTGAGAAGCAAGTCATCTACAAATGGTTTAGCAACAGGTTCCCATGAATGGGCTTTGTGTGATGGGTGAGGAAGCAACTCCCTTTCCAGCTGCTCTGCTACTTATTTTGGAATGTTGATTTTGTATCCTGAAACTTACTGGGTTTATCAGTTCTAAGAGTTTTATGATAGAGTTTTTAGGTTTCTCTATATGTAATATTATGT
>NW_007730119.1:207811-210094 GCF_000696425.1 Galeopterus variegatus | reverse complement strand
TTTTTTGCTATTTATTTTAAATATAATTTTCTTTTTGACTGACATTGTTTTGATTGTATAGATATTTAGCTAATTGCCAAAGCTCCAATAAAGCCCTTTAGTCAGTTTCTAGTTTCTAATTTAGAGTTTCTGTAGGGGAACAAGGTCAAATGTGTGATGAGAGTAAAGAAAAAGCATCAAGGATGGCCCCAAGGCTATTGTCCTGAGCAACTGGAAGGATTAATTGCCATTGATTCCACGTAAGTTTCAGTGCAATTAATATCAAGAATTGCTTTAAACAAGTAATTTCTACTTTTGGGGGGATCAGCTAATGCTCACTAATGTGAATCTTTTTGAAAATATTCACACTCTAGGAGTTCAATTATTTTTAAATTCCTAAGAGAAAAGGGGTTTCTCCTTCATCTAATCTAAGATTGGTTTCCCTTTTTCTCTTCTCTCATTAGAAGTCAAGCCTCATCTCAGGATATTTATGTTGAAAATATCGTTTTCCTACAGGGAAAACCTCATCAACAAGTTTTACTCTCTCATACTGACCCAATATAACAATGGCATCAAAATACTATAGTCTGATATCATTACTTTCATAAATAATGCCATGCATAACACATTTAAATTCCAGTCCAGGATGAATTGTGGCAAACTCTTTAGAGCTCCTTGTCATAACTTTCATGCATCATTTATGGCATTTTCCAGCCATTTCCATCTCAGCTTCCTATTTCCCAGGAGAAACTGCTCAAACAAGAACACACAGATATCTCAAAGTCCAGCAATAGTATGTGGGTCACAGTGCACACTATGTATGTATATACATCAGACAAAAGAAAATCTCAATCAAGGTGAACAAGTCTGAACTGTGACAGATGAAACATGTATGAAATCACATACCCTATAAAACCACATTTGACTTATCAACAACATGTATCCAGGTTGCTTCAAGTGTTTTTTCCAAGAACAATGAGCAGATGAATACTTGTATGACACCTTTGCTACCAAGAGATCCATTTCAAATATGGCCCAACTTCAGATTAAGGACAATTAATCAAAGTTTAGATTTACTCTTTTATTATTTAGTAGATAGAAACTGTTTATAGTTCTTATGTACTGTTTTTTCCCTTCTCCATGATCTACCAGAGTATATTTAAATTTAAACTTCAGGACTCAGTTCAGGCCAATCACCTTTTATATAATAATTAGCAACATTATTTGGAAAGTCTGTAACACAACTTTTTAGTGAATATGAGCTATTTATTTGAATAATATGATGGTAGACATTATAATTACATTTTGTTTTTAAATAAAAGTTCGGTTTGTTACTTGGCCTTTTAAAAATTCAATGAAATAAGAATTAGCAGACATGCTTCAATCTTTAGTAAAAGATGAGGATTTCTGTGCACTCTTGGGGAAGGTTTAACTCCAGGGAGGTAAGATTTCTAGGTTATAGATTTTAAGAAAAGGAATGTGAGGCCAGGAATCCTATGAGTGTGACAAGCTCTGGCAGACCAGACTGGAGATCATGATCGACAAGTTCAGAGGTAAAGGGAAAGTCTAGGGAACGAAGGGGCAGTGTCTTTTTTAGCTGAAAACAGTATGAAACTAGAAAAGGATGGTAATCAAAAGGCCTTTTAAACTGGACTGATGAGAATTAGGAGGGAGGTCAGGTATCAAATGGTCCCAAATTAGTCGAGAGAGAGAATTCAGGGCCCAAGTCAGTAGAAATTTGTAGTGGATTTCTGAACCAGAGTTTCAATCCTTGTTCTTCTGTCTGAAGAGGACCTGCTACTAGGTGAATGTAGGCTTAACACCATAGGAGGAAACAGGGAGAACTATACAGTTCCTGAGACGGTGGAGGGGCTAGATGCTGCGAGATTCATACAGCCACAGACATACACCTCAATTTGATTGTGACTGACTTCCCTTATTGCAATTCTTACCTCTTCTACAATTCTTTTTAACACTGGTTCTCAGCTATTAAAGTGTATAAAATACTATGTAAAGTAATTTGTAAGAGAGCTCTTGAATAAAATAAAGCTTCACATTTGGCAATATTACTGTCATATAGAAAGTGAATGGATGGAAAATACTGAAAACCATGTATTTTTATGGCGTGTGTATTTAGATTCTTAGATTTAATCTCCAAGTGGAGTAAAGTTAAACCATTCACTTTGATTTAGGTTTGATTAATGGTCTTCAGTCTTTCATTTACTGAATAATTTACTATTGATCTGACAAAGTATTTGTGCTATTTAAGTGTTTTGTGGGGAAAAACAAGACAATTTAGCAGGA
>NW_007730119.1:201259-206775 GCF_000696425.1 Galeopterus variegatus | reverse complement strand
TTTTTTTTTTTTTTGCATAATCATAGCCATAATAGTAATATTGTCATGTATTTAGCACTTTGTAGTATATAAAAATGTTTTCATATCATCAATCATTGATAGGTGATAATTGAAAGGTGGGGTCTTGGGGAGATGATTGGATTGTAAGGGCCATGCCCTAGTTCATGTGCATGGTTCTGAGGGCTTGAAAAGAAGAGCATGTGAGTGTCTCTTTTTCTCTGTCTGCTCCATCACTTTCTGCTATGTGAGACCTCTGCATTGCTGTAAAGCTACTACCAAAGAAGACCCTCACCAAATGTTTTCCCTGGACTTTCAACTTTTCCGCTTCCAAAATTGTAAGCAATAAATTTCGTTTTCTTACAAATGCCCATTTTCAGGTATTTTGTTATAAGCAACAGAAACAGACTAATATAATGTCTCTTTAAATTGTATACCTTCAAGTCCTTGTCTAGACTAGCTTGGGTAAGGTAAGAAATTTCGAGACATTACTGAGCTCTATTTTTCTGCCAACAGAAAATAATATCTAATCCCTCCCTTAATTCTTCTCCAATTCAGTAGTGAATTGAATTGGAATTTTTCAATTCAAATAGTTTATAATTCATTATTTTATTTCTATCGATTCTGTTTCATTTTGTTTTGTTTTTATTTTTGCTTCTGTTGGATTTTGGACAACTTAACTAGTATCTTTACTCAGATGGAAACATTTTTATCAATAAATCAAAGTCAATTAGCATTTCTATCAGGTGTGCTTATAGTTATCTGGTGTTTACTTTGACTTTTATAGTTCATTTATTTGTTTTATTCCAATTAGATTTCAGAATACGAACTAGACCTGCTAGACTCTGCAGTACTCATTGGTATGTATATCACTCTGAACTCTTTCTCTTCCAATTGATAGAATGTTAAACAAAAAAAGACATAAGCAAAAAATAGAACCTATTTTCTTAGCCAAAAAAAAAAAAAAATCTGAGTGGTAGACTTCAGGATTGTTTGATTCAGATGCCCAAGGGATTTCAACAGAATCCAGTTTCTCTCCTCTCTCCTTTCTCTTTCTCTCAGCTTCACCTTCTCTGTGTTGACTTTACTTTTAGGAAATTTTCCCACTTTTATTTTAGATAAAATACCCTGACAGGAAAATGAAAAGCAATTTCACACCACATAATTTCTCAGCTTTAAGATCAATGGAAAAAAAGAAAAGAAAAAGAAAGTGAACACTTCCACCATCTGTAAAAATAAAACAAAATTTTCGGGCCTGATTCCCACTGGCCTGAAATGGAGCATATGACCATTCTTGACCAATTGCAATTGTCTGGAGGATAAGATACATTGATTAACATTAGCCAGTTAAGGCCTGCCCCTGCAAACCAGAGAAGGGACTGCCTACCCCAATTCTGGCTTGAGACAAGCAATACTGGCACACTGTTTTGCTAGGTTACAAAAGTAACAAATGTTCCTGTAATCATACAATTTGTTTTTCTTTTTGACTAACTTTTTGAAATTGATAGATAAAATGATGTATTAATTTTGGGATACAAACTTTCAAAGAGATATCTATTAAAAGATGAAGAAGTGAGAAATATATCATGTTTTGCTAGGTTACAAAAGTAACAAATGTTCCTGTAATCATACAATTTGTTTTTCTTTTTAGCTAACTTTTTGAAATTGATAGATAAAATGATGTATTAATTTTGGGATACAAACTTTCAGAGATATCTATTAAAAGATGAAGAAGTGAGAAATATATCAGCTAGTATGCAACTATGTCAGTGATGGTTAACATCTATGCTTCCTCTTCTGTAGTGAAGAGTTGTCCTTGGAAAGAAGATTCACAGTCACAAGATTAATTTTCCATCTCTCCCCTTTCATATGGGTTTGGCCCTGTAACTAGGTACCACCAATGGGACAGCAGAAGTTATGTATGTTACTGCAATCTTGGGGTTTTTAAGAAGAATCAGTGCTGTCTCCACTTTCTCTCCCATTTTCTACTATCTGTATGTGAACAACTCTGAGATATTAAAAGATTCTAGAGTTGTAAAATGGTGGTCACCTGGGTCCCTGAATGATCATATAATGGTAAACCACCCCAACCAGAAATACCTGCAATGGACTTTTACATAAGGGAGAAAAATAAAATTCTGAAAATTGGGGGTTTAATTATTGAGTAGTTCCTGATACTGTAATTAATACAAAATCAAATGAAAATGTAATAATTCCCATAACAGCTATTTCTAGATATCACTGTTCTTTCTATTATTGACACATTAT
The DNA here is from genome assembly GCF_000696425.1 of Galeopterus variegatus. Classification (NCBI taxonomy): domain Eukaryota; kingdom Metazoa; phylum Chordata; class Mammalia; order Dermoptera; family Cynocephalidae; genus Galeopterus; species Galeopterus variegatus. The sequence goes on along the minus strand of NW_007730119.1, from coordinate 204,510 downwards.
TGGGAGAACGAACAAATAGATGGACCTTGTTTCTTTTGAAACAGAAATAAATCTGATTTCTAAAACTAAGTCCCTGGACAACAAAAATATAACTGTTGTCTTACCTTGCATACCATTATAAATAGAAATTACTATTTAGAATAATTATGTCAGCATTCTACCCATTAGTAACTTAAAACTGTCTTGTCTCACTTTAAAGAAAATTCTAGACAGATGGCAGATGCCTAGAAGTGAAAGAATTTGGGATTGAGCAGGAAATTATGAATGGTTATAATTCAAGATGTATTTAGCCAAAAAAATATGAAAGGAGAGTTTTGAGTGATGAAGCAGAAAAGTTGGCAAGGGTCAGATCATGAAGGTGACTGAAGAAAATTAAGACATACCTTGAAGAGAGTAGTGACACTGATGGATTTTAAGCAAAGTCCAGGTATAAGATAGTTTAAATAATGTGAACCCATCTTAAATCAGTATGCCAGTAAAAAAAAATCCGTATGCTGCCAGAAAAGAAAGATAAAACAGTACAGGCCACTATAATACTGTTGTCTGCCTTTGCTTTTCAGTGTTTGTGTGCACAAGTCTTAGGCTCATATTTGTCCTATGCTAAGGCTCAGTTTTCTGAAGTGTACAATAAGAGTAAAAAAACCTAACCCTTTGCTTGAATAGATAAGTAAAGTTTAATTATAATTAAGAAGTTTACAAATATGAACCAAAGAAAATTCAGGATAGTTGTAAGTATGAGTAATTTTCTGATGTGATTGTCTCATTTAGGACAGGAAGATTTCCATGGCCCATCCTTACTCAAATTCTCTGACTACATATTTAAGGCCGTATCTCTTGCAATGAAAAATATTCTAAAATTAAAAAAAAAAATACTCCATGCTTTGCTCAAGACTAACTCTTCTGTGATTGGATTTATTTCATTGTCCATAATGTTTGGTTCATAAATGATCTTACTCAGAGGGAAAGTGAGAGATATCCTTAGATATTATTAATTGCTGATAGGTTTGCCTTCCTGCAACTGCACAGCTTCCAGGAGGATTCAGTTATATTTTCTTTGTCTGGTACTCATGGGTCCAGTGAGGCAGCTTCTCCTATTGAACTTGCTACCATTTCTCTAGTAAAACAAAAGAATATGCACCCTAACAGGGATAAATAAGGACTATAAGTAGCTTGTATTATTTCAGGTAAGCTGTTACCATCAAATGAGTTTGTGGCAATTTTTTTTTTATTTTAAAAAAATTACTGAATTTTTATTTTGTAAACACAAATAGGGAAAGTATTATAAAGTTGTTTTCCGTAAACCTACTATTTCAGGTAAGCTGTTACCATCAAATGAGTTTGTGGCAATTTTTTTTTTATTTTAAAAAATTACTGAATTTTTATTTTGTAAACACAAATAGGGAAAGTATTATAAAGTTGTTTTCCGTAAACCTACAGTGGCTATGCCAACTCCATTGCTTCTAATACTTCAATGTCTGTCCAATTACTCAGTGATAAATTTCAAAAGTCCTAAAATGGTAGAAAAGATTTTCTGTAACCAGATTTCATGTTACTGAGCCAGAATTATCTTTGGCCAATTCTTGCTCTGAAATATATGTTTTAATATTATAGAACTCCTTATAATTCCTTTAGATGAGTTAACTCCTTATATTTCCAAGGAAATATCATACTGTTTATCATTTCCTTTGATTTGCTTTATCTGTACTGCAGATTCTATTTATCTTCTCTCTTTTGCCTATGTAACTCTATCACACATTTTAAATTTATCTCAGCCACCAATGCCTCCAGTAAGGCTCCCTTGATGTAATATCTTGCCATTCAGCCATCTACTCCATTACTTTCCCTCCACACTGCCCACCCCACACATATGCATATGAACTACACACTTCTACATGCACAGGAGTCAATCTGAGGTCAGGTGAGATCAGTGTTTATTTATATAAACACTGTTTACATAAATATGAGTGTTTATTTATATATTTATTATTTACTTTCTTATTTATACAGCTATCCATACATTTACCACATTATAACATATATTTTTGCTTATGTCTCTGTTTATTCAGATTGAGTCTTCAAGGAAAGTGACTATACTGTTTTCATCTTTGAATTGCTAAGTTTTAAAAATAGGTCATGGGCTTAAAAATGTACATTGTTGAGGGAAAGAAAAACACACCTATGAATGAATAAATGAGCAAGTGAGTGAATGAAGAAGTGAATGGGTTTACTATAATGAGAAACCCTGTGATTTTCTCTGTGGTTATGAAGAAACATGGAGAGAAGCAATGCCTCTGTTCTTGTCGGCAAAAGTTGCCACACTCCCAGAATTCTTAAGCATTTAGACAATGTTAATTATTAAACTTTCTTATGGGCTTATCAATGTGTTGCCTGTTTCAAGTATCCAATATATATACCAGCAAGTCCCTGAATCACCCATGTCCTATATTTTTTCAAGTAGCTTATATTAGCAATAACTGTTTTGCAGATGATATTTCTTTAGGATGAATGGCCAGCTGGTGTTAATGGGATTCTGCTACATGAAACACCAGCACCAGCCAGGAGATCATTTGTCTCCCCAATGATCTGTAGAACAATTGTCACCCCTTAAATGTAGTCCATTTAAAATAACTGGGTTTTAATTTCAATAGAGTCCACTGAAAAATAGATCAATATGACTGCACAGAGCCGAGACCATAGGAATTGGTTGTAAGGACTCCACAACTCTATGTTTTCATCCAGTTCACTGTCAGCAAAACGAGTGTGGCCTGAGTTATTTTTCAGTGAATAGAGTGTTTGCTTATGGTTTGCTCAAGGTTTAAAGTATGCTCAAGGTTTAAAACACTACAGTTTTGTTTTTATTGTTGTTTGTTTGCTCTTTGGTTAAGGATGATGCTTAGCTCTACTAGTCTAGCAGTAGAGTAAAGATTTAGCTGTGACTAAAGATTGGATGACAACCTATAGCTAGAGAGCTATTGTTAAAGGGTGAGTGGATTACAGACACTTCCCTTCTTGATAGCCTAATAACCCTGAAACAGTGATTTAATGACTCATCCCTCTTTCTTCCTTCTTTCTTTTCTCTCTTCCTCACTCCCTCCCTTCCTTCTTTCCTACCCCTATTCATTAAACATTTTTTGAGCATCAATATATACAGCACTGGAACACTAGGATTCCAAAGTCAAATAAGATATGGTTTTTGCTTTCTAATAACTTATTAGAAAAGCAGGGATAATCCTATCTACATTGCAAGGTTT
>NW_007730119.1:195059-201035 GCF_000696425.1 Galeopterus variegatus | reverse complement strand
TCTCTCTCTCTCTCTCTCTCTGGCTATTTGGAATCCCAGTAGTTTTTCAATATCTTTTATGTTTGGAAAGATAAAAGATATTATTCAGATTTGTCAATGTTTCTGCAAATTAGCATTTTGGTAGAGAAAATGATTGATTGGGAAGAAAATTGTACAATTTTAACATAATGATTTGGTATCTAAGATATGTTTGTTATCTTTTGACATTTAGTTTCATTCAGTAGATTGGGATCTAAAGTTTTGTTTTATAGGATATCAAAATTGAATTGATGTTACAGAATTTTACAAGGGAGGAATGTGAGGCCCTCAGAGGACTTGTGAGACAGGAAAAGGAAACAAGAGAGATGCAGGCTGGTCAGCAGCTGACTATAGACAGTCACTTCTTGCCCAGTGCCCCTAAATTGTGCTATGTCATCTGAAGATCAGTGAGGTGAACCAAAATAGGAAGGAGCAGGGCCAGCCCGGTGGCGCACTGCACTAGTGCGCCGCTTGGGAAGCGCGGCAGCGCTCCCGCCGAGGGTTCGGATCCCACATACAGACCGGTTCCCACTCACTGGCTGAGCGAGGCGCTGGGGCAACACCGAGGGTTGCGATCCCGTTGCCGGTCCCGGTCCGGTATGGGGGCGACACTGAGGGTTGCAGTCCGTTGCCGGACACGGAAAAAAGACGAGGAAAAAAAAAAAATAATAGGAAGGAGCAGATTCGTAAGGAGGAATTGTTAGAGAAAATTTGAAACCCATGAGATGATAATCTATAAGAGCAACACCATGTGGCAGGTGGAACTTTAGTGAGCACTCACCTCAGAAGAGAGAATCTCGGTCTCTTTAATTACTGCACTATGCACAAGATGCAAGCCCCTGGGCCAGCAGGGAGTTTATTAGCCAAACAGAGGCCAGGGTCAGTTAAATGTTTTCCACTGGGCCTCAGTATTTACTTATTCTCCAAAGTAGTATCCAGTTCAGTCAAATTTTAATTGGGTTATTTCTTTAATAGCCATGTTTAGAAAACAGGTGACAGTTTAAACAGCTGGGTAATGGTGAAATACTGCAAATGGGTGGCATACTGGGCGAGGCAAGGATTTAGTCTCTGGCAGCCAAGGTTTCTCCAAAGTAGTATCCAGTTCAGTCAAATTTTAATTGGGTTATTTCTTTAATAGCCATGTTTAGAAAACAGGTGACAGTTTAAACAGGTGGGTAATGCTGAAATACTGCAAATGGGTGGCATACTGGGCGAGGCAAGGATTTAGTCTCTGGCAGCCAAGGTGCAGACTTAGTCTTCATGCTCTGAAAGCTGCTCAGCACATTGTTATTTTCTTCTCCTAATCCTTAAAGTAACCTTTACGGGCTTCCAACTCTTGTTTCCAGTCAGACTTAGAAACACAACAATATTTATGTGGCTATTAGGTAATCCAAGATACACCTGAGTTCCACACATAAGATTATATCTGTGGATAAGAGAATTGCTGCGAGTTAAACTTTCTAATTTTAAAGATGCTTGAAAGCAGAGTGGAAGCCACTAAAGTCAATTCTAAAGTGATTTAAGATATACGAAGTTCTAGCACCCTGTTTCTGCCCAGGAAGCTTTGCAGGCAGCAACAATCCACAGTTTCAAGCTGTGAAAAAGAGCAATGTTAAAGGGTTTGCTCTTACTTGGCAAAAAGTTGTATTTCCTTGTCATTACCATTTTTCTTCAAACAAAATCGATCAGGAAAACATGCACTTTTTTTTTCTTCCTCTAAGAGCTGGCTCCTTACGATATGTAAGTGTATTTGTGTGGGCTGTTTCCTCAATCTGGAATCCTTAGGTATCTCCCTTTCCAAATTTGCCATTCTAAGCCCTATATTGTCAGACTTGAAGCTCCCTTCTCTTTGTTATCTTTGTCCCCGTGTGATTTCATCTTCCTGTGTCTTCAACATAATTTCTGAAGTCTGTTCTACTGCTCTAAAGACTTATTCATTTACTATTTTAAATTGTTATCTGTGTAGAGACAATGAAGAGGCCATGTAATTTAAAACCATGAGATATCTGGTACATTATGTTTCTACCTCTAATTAGTTTTTTGAGCCTAAGTTTTTTTATCTCCAAGATGGGGAAGTTATATGGACACTGCAGTCTGAATGTCCCCAAAATTCGTGAGTTGGAACTTAATCACCAATGTGATAGTATTAAGAGGTAGAGCCTTATTAGGCGATGATTAAGTCAGGAGGTCACAGCCCTCATGGATGGGATTAGGGACCTTAGAAAAAAGCTTGAGAAACTATTTTAATTTCCTTTAGTTCCTCCAACCACATAAGGAGACAGCATTTGTTCCCTCCCCAGGATGCAGCAACAAGGCACCATCTTGGAAGAAAAGTGACCAGGCCCCATCAGGCACCAAATCTGTTGGTGTCTTGGTGGTGGGACTTCCCAACCTCCAGAACTCTGAGAAAAAAAATCTGTGTTCTTTACAAATTGCCCAGTCTCAAGCATTTTGCCATAGCAGCATGAATGGACTAAAACAGGGGAATAAATGTAGATGATGTAGAATAAGTGAGACAGTGTTTATTTATGTGTTTGATGAATTTATTTTCCATTTCACAAACATGTAATTTTTGAAGGAAGAAAAAGTTTCTCTTGACCATTTGCAGTGTAACTGCAGTTCTGAGTTAAAACTGAATGCTTAATAAATATCTGTATAATTTACTTAAGTATGGAAACCCCAGTGTAAAATTACAAAGGCTTCCTTTTACCCTTTTATCATACCTCATCTACAAATTTAAAGGCCAGAAAATGAGACACATGTCCATCTTAAATATCCCACCACCTCACAGCTTTTGTCTCTTTTATAAATAAGAGTAGTTGAAAGATGCATATTCCAGCCCTTAGCCTCTCTCCTAACATTAGAATGCAAGGTGAGCAGATCCAGGCTGTGTAGTCTGTCTCAATAACAACTGGTATTCACATGCAAACATCCAGTGAGTACTTTCGGATGATAATGACATTGATGATCACTCACACCAAAAACTAATTGAGTAGAAGTGGCCAGGGTCCAGTTTATGAAGTAAAATAGAAAGAATTAACATGTTTGTCATGACCTCGCAATAGCCAGGGGTAAACTATCCTTAAGCATTCTTATTCCATTCCATTTCTGCATGTATCTGGTACTTGTCATAACAGCTCTAGGCAAGTTACAATAAAGAGAGCAACATATGGCAGTTGAAGAGTGTCAACACCAAGGAGAAAATGTGATTTACAAGGGGCACTATCAGGGGAAGTAACTGGAGCAAATACTCATGCTAAGATCAGGAAATTGGTTCCAGTAGATAGTTAGATCCTATTTCTGTGTTCTGTGAAGTTTGTCCTTCTATCATTATTTTTACCATCTTTTCCTTGTTCTGCTTTCTTTACTTTTAAACAGACTAACCATTGAAACAGGCTGTGAGTATAGCCCAAGGAGAATAGCTAAAATTTGGTAGCTTACAGCGAGACAGATTTGGAGGAGATGCTAAGAAACACAGCTTCAGCTTACAGTCTGTTGAGATATTTCGGCATTATGACCAAGGAGGAGAAAAAGTTATAAATGATTAATTCTAGTTAAGTGAACTATTTGGTGTTATGCAGAAAAACAAAATATAAATGCTTGATTCATTTTTTTAAACATTTAGATCAATTCATTGGAACATTTATTCATGATAATTGGAAAATGTTGTTAGTGACTGTGTAACCCTTGCAGAATTCTAAAACTAATTTATATTATTGCTTTGCTATATATTGAGACAATATCTTCATTCAATATTTTTCGAGACCACAAGTTTTGCTCATAACAAAACGAAAAGTTTTCAAATGAACTCAAGTTTTTGATAATTATTATTTTTAAAATTCTACTAGAAATATCTCAGAGCTACAAGGAGAGAAAGATTGTATTTTAAAGAATTTAACAGAAATTGTGCCAGAAAGAGGAGTCTGTGGCTAAGAATGTTTGAAAAGTTTTCAAATGAACTCAAGTTTTTGATAATTATTATTTTTAAAATTCTACTAGAAATATCTCAGAGCTACAAGGAGAGAAAGGTTGTATTTTAAAGAATTTAACAGAAATTGTGCCAGAAAGAGGAGTCTGTGGCTAAGAATGTTTGAAAAACACTTTGCTCTATGTCTCTCTAAGAGATGTTTGTTTAATAATGAAAAGTCTCCAACAACTAAATAGGCCTATTTTAGGAAAGAAGAATGGCTGTGGTCATCTCACTCTATTTGAGAATTGTGTTGCTGAGATATGCAAACCTGACACAGAATCTCTTTTATAAAATGCAGCTAAAAAGATCAACTTTGAGAGTTTTTAAGATATTTAGAGAAAAAATAGGTATGGGATCTCATACTGTGTAGGCAAAATCTGTGAGTCTTAGATTCCTCATTTGTAAAATGGGCACGATAATAATTCATCTATAGTGGTGTTCTAAGGAATGATTATGATAATATATGTAAAAAAAATACCAGTTTATCTGCAACATGGGTAGTAATTAATTACTTGAGATTATTCTTATTATCATCCTTATTGTCATCAATGAATGTAAGGATGCAGATATAAAGTGCCTGGTGAGAAGAAGAATACTTGTTTTCAAGAGTAGGGATTTTCCTTAATTGTGATATCAATTTTCCCCCTTTGAAATGGTCTTCAATCTGGCTCCTAACTGCATTTGTAACTTCGTTTGTAAACCTGTGCTATTTACTGGGATCCCCATGGGCATGCCAATATAAGCATTATTAGTAGCTCAAGTTCAGATCCAGACATTGCCTCTAAAATTCCAGAACATAAGTACACCATGACAACATCTCTTTACTGTGACCTCTGTCTAACTTTACAAAGATTTACCCTACCTTGGCCCAGACCTGCTTTCACAAACACTCAAAGAGCACCTATTTTATGCTAGGGTCTGAGCCAGCTGCTGCACTTATAAAGATAAATAAAATCTGATTATGGCTCTTCAGGAGACAGACAAATAGAACTAACTATATGCTCAGTCCATGGTTAGGAATTAGAGAGAATCATGGAAATACAATGGGGCAATTAACTCACTTTGCATGAGGGATCCAGGGAAATTTAAAAAATGAGTTGATATTTTAGAAACAAAAGTAATATGTCAACTGTGGAAAGAGGGATAAAAGGAATTTGGAACAGAAGGAACAACATGAGCCAAAGCTAGGAGGTACCAGTGTGAATAGTGTATTTGGGGAAGAATTAAGTGATTCAGAGTAGTCTAATATAGGGTGCTTGGGGGTGGGGCTGGAGACAGTGTCAAGAGATGATGTGAGGAAGGTAATTTGGGACCAATTTTGAACACTTTTAAATGACATACCAGGAGTGTTACTCTATTGTGGACAGTGATCAGTCTTCTTTTGACAGCAGAGAATATAGTTAAAATAATGTCTGAGAAAGACAATCTTGTAGTGTTGAGGAAGAGGCAGTAAGATTAGGGACAACTGAACGACCTGGAATACTGCAACATGGGTAGAAGACAACAAGGTGTTAGGTGAGAAAGCGGCAGAGGGAACAGTGTTCTGATTCTGAAGATATTTTGAAAGGAAAGCCTGTATGTCTGGGTGACTGGCTGGACCTGAGGGGTTAAATAAAAGGAGGAGTTTAAGGTGATTCAAGGGTTTCACTACTGGAGATGTTTCTGGTCCTATGTTTTGAAAACAGCACAAAGTCTAGTACACTGCAATTCAGGGGTGAATTGTTAGCTGAAAATTATTGTAACCAATAATAAATGTTTCTACCAAAAAATCCGTGAATATACAGGATCTAAATATGCATGAGGTCACTTTGTTTGAAGAGTCATAACTCAGACTGGCATCTAAATTCTTCACAGAGATTATCTTTCATTTGTAAAAGCTTGTGGGACAGAGCTGAAATTGTCCAGTTCTATTCAGAACCAATGAATATTTTATATTAGTTCATCTCTAAGTTGTAAAAGATTTACAGCTTGAGGACATTAAAATTAAG
>NW_007730119.1:192826-194041 GCF_000696425.1 Galeopterus variegatus | reverse complement strand
GTATGACCTTGAGCAAAATGTTTTCACTTTGTGAATTTGGTTTCCTCCTTTGAAAAATGGTGGTAATAACATCTAATGGGTCATGTTTCAGATTAAATGTGATGCTTTACATACAAGGCAGAGAGTAGCTTTTTCACTGATAATGCTCATCCAGTCTAAAGCATTCACTAACAGTGAAACATCTGGATTGATTCAGTCCATTCTCCTTGCAGATCTGAATGTTACTGTGCATGTGTTTACCTCTGAGTGTGAGTGTGTATGAGAGAGACCCAAAAAGAAAGAGCAAATAAGTGGAAAAGTATGAGAGCAAGAAAGTCTTCTTGGCAGAGAAAATGATGAACTATCTTGTCAGAACTACAGTCAAGTAGAAAAGATTTGAGAGCTGGCTTCTTCCTCTTGAGCCAGCATCAGCTCCATTCAGGTTCAGGCTTCTTGATGGAATCAGTAGAAATCAGTGGTGGAAAGCTCTACTTCCATCTCCAGTCTACTTTCCAGCCTGCTGAGCCTAGCCGGGGGCCAGGGTTTTAAGTTTCCTTTTTTTCCTGAGAGAATTCTGAGGCTTTTTGTCCTTGTAATTGGAGAATAAATTCTACTATAAATTTTCAATCCTCGAACAGTTTAAACTACTTTTCAGTTTAAGCTACTTTAACCTACTAAATTGTAGTGCAAAAAGACATGGCAGGACCACCTTTAATTTCCAAATTAATAATAATATACCACTGAAAGACAGATTAAGCCCAACATCCACTGGCTCCAGAGATTCCAACTGAATAGGAGGAGGATCTCAGTTCCTAGCATTCGTGGGAATTCAGGGAGGCTCCCCAGTGACAGCTCACATGTTCCTACCTGCAAGCTCTCACCATGCTGACTCTGCCCAGATTTGCAGCTCCCACTCTGGCTTCTGCTTGTCCACATGGGTTGCTGGCCATACCATCAAGAGAGAAAGACCATCAGTGTCTGTATCAAGGGTATGTTGCTCGAGACCCTCTTCAGCTTTCAAGCCTCAGTGGGAGGGGTAGGTGGAGATGGGGATCAGGAAAAATGTGCTCTGTTCTGTGCTGGAGAATCTGAGGGGTGGGGCAGCTGTGACATGTGTTATCTCTTATTCTCAGAAGAATTTCTTTATTCCAGAGCCTTTCACACTTTTCCTGAATATTTCCTCTAATTCCTTCTTTTCATCAAGGAGCTCAAAACCAATCCAGATTTTTTTTTTTT
>NW_007730119.1:189483-192557 GCF_000696425.1 Galeopterus variegatus | reverse complement strand
TTTTAACCTTTAAGATTTAGATGTTAATACCTATCTCACCAGATTTCAGTTAAGATAAACTGTGATACTCCATGGGGAATTTCCAGAGAAGTGCAGGGCACAGAGTGAGTACTCAATAAATGAGAAATACATCCCTATCATTGTTACTAAGATAGGCATTGCCACTAAGAAACAGATTTGTGTTTATTTTATTGTTTATTTGTTTAATGAGATGCTAAAACATAGTCAAGATACCAGGTAAATAATTTGGTCTGTTCTGGGGACGTTCCTAAGTCATCTGGAGACTGTCTGCAATGCTATCATCTTATCTTCCAAGGTTTTTGTCCCTGTGAGCCATTTTGAGGATTACATTTCTGAAACGGAGATAGAATGGCTTCTTAGGAATGTGCTTTGAAGAAGTGAGAAACTTCACAGTGAATTATTTAGATTTCTTGAGAAAGTGAGATAAGAGGATAGTTGCAGAGGAGCTGTTAGGTTAATGATATCCTGGCTTTTGCATATAGAATGAACATAGCTCACCTCACATAAATTGGCTTTTTGTGTCAGATGTCAGAAACATGTTTAATTGCACTTAGTGTTTGATCTCTCAGGAGCCTCATGCCAACATAAAATTAAGGACCATTGTTATCCATTGGCTTTTTGTGTCAGATGTCAGAAACATGTTTAATTGCACTTAGTGTTTGATCTCTCAGAAGCCTCATGCCAACATAAAATTAAGGACCATTGTTATCCAGGAATCTCAGCTGAGGTACTTGTTAAGTTTGCATCCCACCTCACAGAACTTTTAAAGAAAAACATTTTGTCAGTTTTTTGTGTGTGTGTTTGGGGGAAATGCCTTTATTCAGTCAATATCTAGCAGTAACCAGAACAATGGACCTGCCCACTTAGTTGCACAAGAATTCAATCCACATAATAACTATTTCTGGATTTGTTTCTAAATGATTTTTAGCACAGTGATTTCCAAACAGAAGTCCCCATACACAGTGAATATGTATGAGAATACTCTGGAAGGCTTATTAAAACAGAGATTGCTGGGCCTCAATCCCAGAATGTTGGATTTGGTAGGTCTTGGCCCAAGAATTTGCATTGCTAGCATGTTCCCAAGTAATGCTTCTGCAGTTGTTCCAGGGATACACTTTGAAAACTATTGTCTTTCTTGCTGTGAACTGAAAACAGAAGATAGAGTTCAAGTTTACTTTCTGATAAATAACATATTCCATATGGGATCTCGGGTATATTTTCACTTCCTATTTCTCCCTAAGATACTCTGGCAAGGCACGTGCTTTGGGCTTTTTTGTTCAGAGTAGAGGATAAGTAAGGGGTCAGTAAATTTTTTTTTTCTGCAAAGGGTTGTATATTAAATTTTCTAGGCTTTGTACTTGACATACAGTCTCTCTAGCAAATACTTAACTCAGTATTTATACCATAAAAACAGCTATTGGCAAGATGTAAACAAATAGATGTGTCTGTGTTCCAATAAAACTTTATTTACAGACATTGACATTTGAATTTTGTATATCTTACATGTCATAAAATACTGTTCTTCTTTTGATTTTTTTTAACCATGTAAAATATAAAAACAAATTATTAAATTCCAGGGTATATAAAAGTGTGGAGCATGGCCAGGTTTGGCTTGCAGGTCTTACTTTGCTCACTTCTGAGACAGATCCTTATACCCAATGCAGAGAATGATCAATAAGATGAATTTGCATTACCTATATACAGAAGATAGTCAAGAAGCTCTATTTCTTTTGTTCCCTGTGGCAGAAGCTTCCAAGGACCAAACTGGCTGTATCAGAATCACCTGAGAAAATTACATATAAATTTCATCTTTGTGACAATTCCCCAACCCAGATTCTTATTCATTAGGTGTGAGAGGAGCTGAAACATCTGTTTTACAAACAAATACACAAAAAGAAAAAAAAAAAAAAACCCTAAAGTTATGCATGATTTTAAAGTTTGGAGTGTTTAGGGAATAGCTAGCCTTGTACTATACTGCACGGTGCTGAATAGATGAGGTCCATACTGAATATTAGACAGTAGAAAAATTCATCCTGATAGAAACATTTTGATTATCAATAAATGAATAGCAAGATTCCATTTTTATATAAAAGATTTGATTAAGTTCATTACTATATTCACAAGAATACTTTTATCCTTTTATCATCACTTTAACTTAACATTTTAAAAATATTTTTCATATATATATATATACACACCATTACTATATTCACAAGAATACTTTTATCCTTTTATCATCACTTTAACTTAACATTTTAAATATATTTTTCATATATATATATATATATATATTTACTTCCCAATATCACTGCATCATTTCTGTAGATACATCTCAGTGTAAATTTAAAACTTCCAAAGAGATTTGTTTCTAAGTCACTTTGTTGGATGGTGATGAAACATTTTATATTTTTAGTCAGATTTCTTTTGCTGGTACTCTGCATTAAAGTATCTTAGAACATAAAGACAGCAAGAAAAAAAATAAAGTGGATTTGGTAAATGTGTAGCCAACTTGGGACACAGGAATTCAGCAGGCAAAGCTGACTGAGCAAGAAACTGTTCACATCTTAGTGGAATTAAACTTAATCTACCCATTGAACTTTAATCTCCAATTAAAAATAAGCTACTGAAAATAAATTTAGAAAAAATGCCAACTTAAGCTGTATATTCAACAATGTCTATGACATTTGTGGCAAATACTGTGAGACACAAGTTAGTCTGACTTCATGCTTTGAGCCATGCTGTTTGTACCAAAGACCGTTCTGCTGAGTTATTTTCTTGAAATCGAAAGAAACAGTCAGACTGAAGGAATTTGAGACATACAGATGCATGTCCTTGAGAGAATGCATTAATTAATGATGACAAAGCAATCTCACCCTAAAGTGTTGCATTATTGTGTAAAGTGTTATTATAATTGAATTACTGGTTCTGTGGGGGAGAAAAAGAGCTCATTCTGAATGTACAATTAATTGCCATTTTATAATGCCTCCAACAGTGTCACCAATCCTGGAACTCTTAATGAATATTAGTTGAAGATGATAGTGGCTTTTTTTTTT
>NW_007730119.1:187030-188967 GCF_000696425.1 Galeopterus variegatus | reverse complement strand
TTTTTTTTTTCCCCACAGAAGTCTCAAAATCTACCAAAAGGATAAGTTAGCAGTGGCATTTTCAATCTTATTTGACAGCCTTTAATCATGGAAATAGTAGTGATCTGGGTATTAGGAGTATGATCTCAGTCATTTGATGGCCATAAACAGTGGTCCCTTTTTAAATCATAGTTTTATCATATAAAAGATGGAGCCAGCCCATCTGCTGCCCCTACCTGTAGGGATTAATTGAGAATGACATAAAAATCTAGGATTTTAAAATTGTTATTATGGTAATTCTTCCTCAGCAAAGTTCCTGTGAACTAGGTTGATTTTGGAGCTTGAGTCCTGATTGCCAAATTTGAAATGGGACATCCTTCATGAGGAATAGGAAAATACAGAGGCTGAGAGCCAAATTCCTCATACAAACCTTAAGTCCGGTCAAGCCAAGCAAACCTCAGTTAGTTATTTATATTAACAGGAATGACACAGCTCCAAAGGTGGGGCACAAAGGCTGTCTATGAACATGTCAGAGAGCTTAAAGAGTAAAAAGAAATCTGAAAAATAAGGGGAAAAGTTATGGTGCTCATTTCTTGCATTAATATTAAAAAGGCCTCTACTGCTAACCATGTGTGGCAGCCTCTTTCTGCTAGAGTCTCTTTCTCATTTGATGTCCATCATTAACCACATCCTCAGATGTACAAACACGAAGCCCCGCATATCTTGTTTTGTTGTTTTTAGTGGTATTTTGCTTTTACTTCATTTTTTTTCATAGTGACTTTTGGTGAGTTAAACCTCAAGGTTTGGTTTCAAAGAGAATGAAACGTTATCAAACCAAAATCTGTTTATCCCTCTTCCCTGCTTCAAGGTTTATCACTTCTCTCCACTTACGTGTTCATGTACATGTTTATCTTTTCATATAATTGCATTTTACTGAATTAATCTAAGATATTTTTCCAATGCTAAGAGGATCATATGCTCTGAGAACCTCATTTGCATTCTAAGGAAATGATTTCATTGTTGTTCTTTACCTAAAAGGAATAGTTGGCTTTTCATTGACTTTAGAATCAGTTATATCAAGGTTTAAATTCTTACTTAGCTTATTATTTGCTGTATAGTACTGAGCAAATTGCATATTTTCTCTGGGTTTCAGTTTTCTTACCTGTAGAATGGAAATAAGAATACAACCTTGTGAAAGTTAGATCTAGATGTCAACTTGATTAGATTAAGGGATGTCAAGAAACCTGGTAAAGCTATCTTTTTAGGTGTGTCCATGATGGTGTTTCCAGAAGAAACTAGCGTCAAAGCCTGGGTGGACTGGGTGGGAGAGATCCACCCTCAATATGCTGGGGGGGAATCATCCAATCATCTGGGGGGCCCCAAGAGAACAAAAAACAGAAAAAAGGTGAAACTCTGTCTATCTGCTGGAGCTGGGATAGGCTCTTCTGTACTGTTTGTGAACATCAGAGCTCGAGACTCTTCAGATTTGGGGTTCCAGGACTTACACCAGGGACTCCATTGGCTTCCCTGATTTTGAGGTCTTCAGACGTGGACTAAGCCACACTACAAGTGTCCAGTTGGCAGATGGCCTATCGTGGGACTTCTCTTCACATTCGCGTGAGCTAATTCCTCTAATAAGTCCCCTCTCATATATTTATAACATATCCTATTGATTCTGTCTCTCTAGAGAACTCTGACTAATACAAACCTCATAAATACGAGATAAAAATAAAATTACCTAATATATGAAAGCATCAAACATAGTACCTTGGCATAATGAAGATATTCAAAAATAATCTTTATGACAAAAAATATGGTAAGTAAATGAGACTTCAAGGTCCACTTTTCAGATACAATGTCAAAAATAAAAAGCAAAGTCTTTTGTTTATTGTAACTATTATACCTAATGTTAAATTAGGAGAAAGGCCTTTCTTGCATGTGTGTCAGGGTGTAATTTG
>NW_007730119.1:185075-186250 GCF_000696425.1 Galeopterus variegatus | reverse complement strand
GGTCTTAGTTCAGACTCATTTCTTCTAATAAACCTTCCTTCATTATCTATGGTCCCAGCTCTCTCTCCCATCTTGGCACTGTTTAATCTACGCTTTATGATATACTACCATATTATTTATTAGTGGTCTACAGACGTTGATTAGGTCTGAGGAATCACCTGGATCATATTATAAATACAGGTAAAATCCTGTTGGAAAACAAGAGAATGCAATCAAACAATTTAAGGCCTGCAACCAGCAGGGTTCATCCACATCTCTATAACCCTCNATGCAATCAAACAATTTAAGGCCTGCAACCAGCAGGGTTCATCCACATCTCTATAACCCTCTCCACCAACTCCAGAAATTTTTATTTGAGACCTAAAAACTCTATATCCAGTAAACATTTTCTGTGGTGCCTATCCCACCACAGATTTTGGGTCCCGTATGTGGGCATAAATGTGCATGGTGCCTCTTCTAATTAGGTGGATAGAGCCTGAGGGCAGGTTTCCCCCTTTTGCTCCTTCAAGCCTCCACTGTCTTTCAGGACCTCACATTCTTGTTCAACCTTGTCTACAGATTAAACTCATCTGGGAAGCTCCTAGTATATGCTCGGGCACCATTTGGAACAATTAAATGAGAATCTATACTGGTGGGGTCTAGTGCTTCCTGGGTGATTCGAATGTGCAGCCTGGGTTGAGTGGCTATTCAATTATTATCTGTTGATGTATTCATTATGAGGATGATTCATAGGAAACTATATTTAGTTTGGCTGGAGTAGAGAGGACTCAATTCTCTTAATAAATGCCAATGAGGCTGACATAAACTAAAGAAAGGATGTAGATAAATTAGCTCAAGTTTGAAAAAATAGGATATGAACAAGGGCTACGCATTGTTGAATGGATTTGCTTGTCATGTACCCTGGTCTCCTCACACTCACTCGAAGTGGCTCTAAACCATTGTCTCCCCCACCTCCACTGCCTCACATCACAACCACCGAGAAGGAGATCCTGTAGACTCAAGGACAAAGTCAGGTCCTCAATACGGGTCTTTCTGCCCTTTCTTTCTGTTGCATTAATACAGAGCCAGTCTGTTCAATTCCCTCAACCAAGAAAGGTTCAAAAAAGCCATGGTAGGGCCGGCCCGGTGGCGCACTGGAGAGTGCGCTGCTTGGGAAGCGCGGCGGCGCTCCCGCC
>NW_007730119.1:171661-183912 GCF_000696425.1 Galeopterus variegatus | reverse complement strand
AAAAAAAAAAAAGCCATGGTAATGACTCCTAAGGGAAAGAGTTATTGAATTAGCAGAATCATCTGGGCATAGGCTTTCTCCAGGGGAGTGGGGAGGGTGGAGGAAGTCATGGAAGATCCCAAGCTTCTTAGTCAAATTTACCACAGTAGAAAATAACATAAAATTTTTGGATATGGTGCTCACACATAAATAAAAACAGTGCAAATGCCTACTGTATTTCATCCATACCATGACAGAGAATGAGGCAAGGATGTTCCCTCTTACCATTACTATTTAACATCATACTAGAGGTCCTTGTCAATACAATAAGGCAAGAAAAAGAAAGAAATGGCACACATTGAAACAATCCAAAACTGTCTCTATTAGCAAACAATAAGATTGTGTATGCAAGATATGTGACTTTAACAATATATCACATGATGCAAAGTCAATAGACAAAATATTATTGTATTTTTCATATACTAGCAATAAGCAATTAGAAATAACATAAATGATAACATGTTTAATTGATTCAGAAATGTACTTTTTAAATCTAAGCTAAGATTTATACTTAGCTATAAATCTAAGGAACCATGTTCAGATTCTTTATGCTGAAAACTGCAAAATAAATAGAAGAAGACCTAAATAATTGGAGGCAATGTTGTGTTCATGTATTGGAAGACTTAACATTTTAAATTTGTCAATTTTGCCCAAAGTTGTCTATAGGCTTAATATAATTTTAGTCAAAATCCCTGAAGGCATTATTGTAGATATAGATAAGCTGGATCTAAAATTTATACAGAAAAAGGTAAAGCCAAGAAAATGGCTGAAATAATTTTGAAAAAGAAGTATAAATTTGGAGCAATTATAATGCACAATTTTAAGGCTTATTATAAACACACAGCAATCAAGACATTGCAGAATTTGCAAAGAGATAAATATATGTATTGATAAAACTAAACAAAGCATTCAAGAAAAATTTTGCACAAATACAGCCAATTGCCTTTGTCAAAGGTGCAAAGACAGGTCAACAGAGCTATGGAGGCTTTCAACAAATAGTGTTGGGATAATTGGGCATCCGTATGCAAAATAAAGAAAAAAAATCTGATACATATGTCATACCTCATATAAATACTAACTCAAAATTAACCATAGATATGTAGATATATAAAGCATAAAATAAAATCAGGAGAAATCCTTTGTTATGTGAGTTTAGGAAAGAGTTCTTAGATGTAAAATCAAAGTATGATATAAAAAAGAAATAAAGTAATATTTCATTAAGTTAAAAATGTCTGCTCTGTAAAATACACTATTTGGAAAATGAAACAATAACCTACAGAAGGAAAATAATACTTTCAAATCATACATCTGATAAGGGGCTTGTATCCAGAATATATAAAGAACTCTCAAAATTTAATTATAAGAAAACAAAAACACAATTTAAAAAATGAACAAAATGCTTGAACATAAACTTCACCAACAGGCTATGTGAATGGCAAATAAGTATATGAAAAGATGGTCAACATTATTAGACACTAGGATAATTCAAATTATAACCATAATTAGATATCACTATCCACCTGTTAGTGTCTTAAAGCACACATACACAATACCAAGTAACGGCAAGGAAATTTTACACATTACTGGTGTGCCGGAGACCAGCTCCGCAGGATTTGTTGGACCTGAATAGGTGGTGTGGACTTCGTGAAAAGGAAGAGACGGACGGACCACAGATGTTTAGTGTAAGTGTGTACAACAACCACAAGAATTTTGCTTTATTTATATTTTTTTACTTAACCTTTTACATGATGATTTATCTTTTAATTAAAATATTTATTATTTTATCTCTATAGAAAAAGAAAAATCAGAATGTTCCAAAGCACTCATGCTGTGATAAAAGCACCCTCTCCTGCATTAATAGTTTACCCCAAAGCCTGTGGCTTATGGCCAGGAAACTATACAGCATGCTTGGCATTAAAAAGCGTCAGACTTTTAATTTAAACTATAATTCTTAACCTTCTTAACTTACAATTTAACCCTTTTTAAATTTTACTTATACTTACTACTTTTAATTTTTAATAACATTGATTTGTTGTGGTTAACAATTTAATATTGCTTATACTCTATATTGATCATTTTAATTTATAATCAAAATCACAATTTTTATATCTTTTATTCCCCTGCCAATAGACTCTGGGAACAGCACAGGGGACAAAGTGAAAAGTTAAATGATCCTACTCAAACTAACAAAAACACGCTATAGTATTCTTATTGTTACTAGGGAAAAAACATGTTCTTGGTAAATCAAGTGAAACTGTGGGAATGGGGAGAAACAAAGAAATCTGTAACTGGTTGATGATCAATTAGTTATAAACATTACTGCACCCAGACCCACCATCTCCCTGGGGGATGTGGATAGATTTCTAACATAATAACGTTATTCCACACCTACTAGAGCATGACCGCAGCCACAATGGGTCCATGCACACATCACTAACAAGGAAGATTAATGACAAAATTAAATTGAGCCAACCCATACCGGGAACATGCATCAAAAACACCTTTTGTTCTGACAATGCCCTTTAAATAAACCAGTTAATTTTGATATATTTTAACATGTCCTTTGAGAAACTCCAAGGAATTTCCCAAAGCCATACTAAGCCAAAAGGTTAGGCTGTTTAATTCTGGGAAGCCTTGTCAGGCAGCCAAAGGTGAACAAACAAGGACTTCTACGGAGTCATGCCACACCCATGGGACCCCCGTGTAGCCTGCAGAATGGCTCTCGACACTGGTGGGAATGCAAAATGGTAGGAAGCACTGTGGAAAACAGTTTGACTGGCTCTTATAAAGTTTAAAATACATTTACCATATATACCAGTTATTGATGCATAATAAATTACAACAAACTTAATGGCTTAAAATAATACACATTATCTCATATTTTCTGTGGCTTAAGAGTACAGGGGCAGGTTAATTGAGTATTCTGCTGAGGGTCTCACAAGGCTGAAATTAAGGTGTCACATTCTCATCTGAAGATGTTATTGAGGAAGAATCCACTTTCAAGCTCTCTCAGATTGTTGGCGGAATTCATTTCTTTATAGCTGTGGAACTGAGAATACTGGTTTCTTTCCTGTCATCAACTGGAGGCTTTCTATAATTACCAGATGCTGTCAGGGCAGTTCTTTGTGATGTGGATTTTACCTTTATGATTGCTTATTTCACGTCAGCAAGGAGAGTCTTACAAGCAAGTATAATCACAGGAACCAGATGCTGTCAGGGCAGTTCTTTGTGATGTGGATTTTACCTTTATGATTGCTTATTTCACATCAGCAAGGAGAGTCTTACAAGCAAGTATAATCACAGGAGTGACATCTCATCATCTTTTTCATATTCTGTTGGTTAGAAGCACATCAGAGGTACTGCCCCCAAAGGGATTTCACAAAGGAGTGAACGCCCAAAGGCAGAGATTATTAAGTCCCTCTTTACAGTCTGTTCACTACACCATAGTACCTAGCAATCCCACTCCTGGGTATTTAATACTAGAGCAGAAGTCGGAAAACTTTATAACATATAGTAAATAATTTAAGCTTTAGGCTTTGAGGACCATAAGGTCTCTATCACAACTACTCAACTATAGCCTGAAGGCAGCCAAGAATATTATATAAACAAATGGTCATGGCTACATTCCATAAAACACATTTATGAAATGAAGGAGTGGGCTAGATTCAGACTGTAGACATTAATTTTCTATCCCTGCACTGGAAAAAATTATGTTCATAGAACTATCTGTGTATGAAGTATATAACAGCTTTATTCATAATTATCAAAACTGGAAACAACACAATATCCTTCAACATGTGAATGGATAAACAAACTGAGGCACATCCATGGAATGGTACACTACTCAGCAATAAAAGGAACAAATTCTTGATATATAGAATAACTTGGATGGATCTCAAAGACATGTTCAATGACATTACACTGAGTGAGAGAAACCAGTCTCAAAAGTTATATACTATATGATGACATTTATGATTCTTAATAAATTAGGTTACAGTGAAAGAGAGTGTATCAGTGTTGCCAGTTTGAGGAGTAGGGGGAAGGGTTTGGTGTGACAAAAAGGGATAACATGCAGGGTTTGTGGTGATGAACCTACTCTGTATCCTGTTTATGGGGGTATTGTACGAATCTATACACTTGTTAAAATTTATAGAACTCTACACCAAAAATACATAAATTTTACTTTTTTCTTTTACTTTACAAGTAAAATTTAAAAATTTCAGCATTGTATTAGTCTGTTTCTGTTGCTTATAACAGAATACCTGAAACTGGGTAATGTATAAAGAAATGAAATTTTTTTTCTTACATTTTGGAAGCTAGGTAGTACATAGTCCAGGGAGTGCATGTCATGAGGGCCTTCTTCCTGGTGGGAAATCTCTGCAGGGTCCTGTGGTGACCAGAGTGTCATATGGCAAGAATGGGCTAAGCAATAGAGAGCTTACCTCCTCACTTGCTCTCCTTTTAAAGCCATCAGAACCATGCCAATCACTCCATAAATGGATCAATAGATTCAAAGGGCATAGTCCTCATAATCTAATCACCTCTTAAAAGCACCACCTTTTAATTATCATAATAGGATACCACACCCTCTTAACACTGTTACAGTGGAGATTGTTTCCAACTTTCCAAAACATGAACCTTTGGGGGACACATTTAACCTATAGCAAGCACTTTTTACTGTGTTCTATACAAGCCTTTTCAAAGTTCTTTCATAAAGAACTTTGGAGCTAGTAGAATGTCTTAATTTTTATTTTGAGGGGAGGTAGGAGGAAAATGAAGGTATTTAAGGTTATGGTGTCGCATTTAAGTCCATATTATAAAAACAGCTAATATCTTTCCATTCACCTTGTGAATGCCATCCATGCTATTTATTCTAGGAGTTTGGCTCTTGCTTTAAAACATCATTACTTTAGGCACCTAAATAAGTTAAAGTCATAGAAGCAGAGAGTAGGAGGGTGATTACCAGGGACCAGAAGGAGAGGAAAATGGTAAATTGCTGTTTAATTTGTATAAAGTTTCAGTTATGCAAGATGAATTAACTTTAGAGATCTACTGTACAGTGTAGTGTCTATAGTCAAAACACAGCATTGTGCACTTAAAATTTGTTAAGAGGGAGATCTTATGTTAAGTGTTTTTACCACAAATCAAAACAAAACAAAACAAAACAAACCTAAAAGGACACAAAGATATTTTTGGTGTCATAAATATATCTGTTACCTTGATTGTGTCAATGGTGTCATAAGTATATACATATGTCTAAACTCATCAAAATGTATATATTAAATATGTGCAGTTTATTGTATATCAATTATGTATCAATAAAACTGTTTAAAAAATAGAGTGACACTTTCAGGGAATTGCTTTGGAGATTGCTTGCTCCTTGAGGCCACCCTGGCCCGTTTCAATTTCTTCTTTGTGATGACTACATCTCTGCATGTGCTAGGGCTGCATTTATCTGATCTCTGAAAGGAAAGAGTTAAATTACATAACCTCTTAAGATCCCTTTATTAAGAAAAGCCTGATATTCCAATATTGCTGAGACATTAGTGTAGGTCTATCTCAATGTAAGTAAAATCTGGCTTCATCAGTTCCTGATGGTTTCATCCAAGAAGTTTCTAGAACTTAAACACTACTGCAATGAGCTTCAAGTATAAATAATGACTATTTTTTATTTTAAAATATTTTTAATATTTTTGTGCATCTCACCATCTAGAACTTCTGAACACATCCTCAACCCATGCTTTTTGACACTTTCTGTATTCAGAAAACTTTAAGGTACTTTCTTCATCTACTGTTAAAGGCGAACATTGGGCTGTGGCTGTTGATTAAAATTGTAATACTCCTTCAAATATTCAATGAATATTTTCTGAGCTACCATTATGTGCCTGGCACTGGGCTAGGTACTGGTGTTACAACATAAGCAAAGCAGGTGTTGTCTACTGTGGTGGAGCTCATAGCCAGAACCTGGGGTGTAAGAAAAGAGGTTTAGGAAGTTCAGCTACATGGACAGGTTTGTCAATAGCATCACAGAGGTGAAGCTAAGGCTTTCTCTCTTCTAATTCAGTCCCTTCCATCCTGCCACATCACTGTAACACATTCTGGAGAAAGAGACATTGAATTTTTACCCATTTAATTATCCGAATGTTTGAGAATGGCTGTAGTACATCAATGAGTCAGTTGCAAATATGTCAAAGTGTCAGGAACAATAAATGGAAATTGGCAAGCAAAAAGGTGATTCAGGCACTTAATCCCAGATGTGTGCTTGGACTGGGAAGTGTATTCTCAGAGAATCGACTGAGGGAGAGAGAATAGAAAGAAAACCCACCCCATTCACAAAAGAGTAATATAATAATTAGAATTACAGAGATTACTTCCATTCCAGCTTTCAGGAAAGAAAAAAAATTCAAAGCAATTCAATGTACTCTTGTTATTAGAAAGTATTTAGCAAGCTCCGATATTTCAAGCCAGATGGTGTTCCTCAAGGATGTGAGAAAGGAGATTTCTAACTGTAACCTGAATAAATACTGGTAATTTTCACCAACATTATATATGTCTTTTTCTTCCTAATGAAGGAGTTAAATACAATAGTGACGTATATAATTAATGTCAGTCTTAATTATCTAATCTTAAGAGGCTTATTCACTGCAAAATCACATTTGTCCTGGTAATTTTCACCAACATTATATATGTCTTTTTCTTCCTAATGAAGGAGTTAAATACAATAATGACGTATATAATTAATGTCAGTCTTAATTATCTAATCTTAAGAGGCTTATTCACTGCAAAATCACATTTGTCTATAGATGATTATCTTTTCTCCTAAATTAGCCTCAAGAATAATCTGCTATAATTGAAATAAACATACATAAATTCATGTTTTCTTTCTTTTATTTTTTTTTTCTTTTTACATTTGGAAGTCATCATTTGCATGTGTTACAAAGCTTCCTGTATTATTACAGTCACTGGATCTTAGGAAGAGTTTTCAAGTGAGTTTCCTTCAATATCCGTGTCCGAGCTTTATCAATACATTTAATATCTCACAGTTCGCCTTGAGATCTGTGAGGACAGGCCATAGGGAGGGTGAGCATTAGGCCAGGCTTACATGCACGCTAGATGTGCATCTCCTCAACATGATACTGTAGATGTCAGTCAACAGGCAGAAAAGCCAGCAAAGCTTCCCCCATACATGGCTACTACTTTCCTATCACAGACTGAGGATGTATTGGAGAGAGAAGCTCTCTTTATTGATCCTCCTCTGGGTGCCATTTACTTTGCTGATACTAAAAAAAATAAAATACAAACAACAGAAACAACAACCAAGCCATTCATAGCCTCTAGCACTATATAATCAGTGAGAGAGAGAATTAATTCAAAAGACAACTGTGATACTTTAAGGAATGTGGTTTTACAGGGGTCTGCACAGACCACAGAGGCCTGACTAATTCAGAACTGTAGGGAAGCAAACCAAAGAAGCCTCTGGAAGGAGATCACTCTTGAGACCAGTTCTGAAGAGTGGACCTGAATTGAAAGAAATAACCAGTCTGGTAGGGCATAGGATGTGAAGTGAGTAGGATCAGAAGATAAAAGGCTGTTAGGGACTCTGTCATAAAGGGACTGGCCTACATGTTTAGGAATCTGCGTTCAGTAAGCACCATAAAATTATCAAGTAGTTTTCATAAGGAAAATGACCTGGTCAGATATCTCTGGAATCCTGATGTTGACTGTCTTCTAGAGCAGCTACCACAGTCTTATAGTCATACAGGTGAGAGATGTGAAAACCTGACATTAAATAGTGTCAGAGAGATTGCAAACATTTGAATTGAATAAAAACATTGAAGAGGTAGGATGATGTGACCTCACATTAATCTCAAGGATGTTTTCCAGATTCCAGACTTGAAAGATGGGTGGAAAGAAGAAATCAGGGGAGTGCATGTAAGAAAAGAGGTTTGTGGGGGACAGATGATTTCAACTGTGGATATATTGTGTTTGTGGTTCCTTTGGGGTATCTAAGCAGAGTTGTTCAGAAGCCAGATCTGATTCTAAAGAGAAAGAGCTGATAGGACACCTATACTGGAGAGCCATGAGACTTCGCTAAGTCAAAGATCATGAGAAAAGATTCCCTAATCATTCAGGGAGAGTGGAAATTACATAAACCATAGACTCAAATCGTGATGCCTGAACCAGCAGCCTCAGCATCACCTGGGAACTTATTATAAATGCAAATATTGGCCCCAGACTAGACCATTTGAATCAGAGATTCTAAGAAGAGTCCAGTGACCTCTGCTTTAAGAAGTCCTCCAGGTGACTCTGATACACACTGAAGTGAGAACTTCCAATATAAAATTTCTTTGAGGGGTCAAAGATACTTTCAGCATTTGATGAAAGTAATACTTTCT
Source organism: Galeopterus variegatus (assembly GCF_000696425.1). Classification (NCBI taxonomy): domain Eukaryota; kingdom Metazoa; phylum Chordata; class Mammalia; order Dermoptera; family Cynocephalidae; genus Galeopterus; species Galeopterus variegatus. The sequence continues at coordinate 175,477 of NW_007730119.1, read as the reverse complement.
CATAGGCAAGTTCTAGCTGCTTCGGGAAATAAACATTTTACATGCCATATTCAGGAGCTCATAAAAAGGTAAAACTCATCAAGTGATCCTTTGTGAAAAACAAAAACCAAACCTAGTTCTATCGGAGCATCTCTATACCTTTGTAATAGTCTGCTAGGGCTGCCATAACAGAATACCACAGACTGGGTGACTTAAACAATAGAATAATTTATTTTCTTACAATTCTGAGGTCTGGAAATCCTGGAGCAGGGTTTGTTTCTGGTGATACCTCTCTTCCTGGTTTTTTGATGGCTGCCTTCACATTGTGGCCTCACGTGACACACACACACAATGAGAGAGAGAGAGAAAGAGAGAGAGAAAGCTCTGGTGTCTATTGTTCTTATAAGGACACCAGTTCTGTGGGATAAGCGACCCACCCTTATGACCTCATTAAGACTTAATTACTACTTTGAAGGTCCTGTCTCCAAACACAGTCACATTTGGGGTTAGTACTTCAAATAGGAGGGCAGGCCCAATTCAGTCCATAACAACTCTGGAGGCAGAATTTGGATTCAAGGACTCAATTTGAGCTGGTAAGACACAATGAGAATTTCAATGGAATTCTGGAAAAGAGATTTTCTCTTTTTACTTCTGTACTTTAACCTTAATTTAGTCTCAAGGCTTACTGTCAACCATTTTTGTACTATATGGGATGAGATTATCTACAAACGGAGTACATTTTAAAGAAGTAGAATCAAGGAATGAAAACAAAAATTGGTGTTGGAAAAATATTTGTGTTCTAGAGCAAACCTCACTTGAAATTTCCCCTGATATTTTGACCTCATGAATATTCAGTTTTGATTTAAAAAAAAAATTTTCTTACTGCTTTTGTGAAATTTATTTGTGTTGGTGTGTTTATTTTTTACATGACTGCTTAGTGTCCCATTGCATGAATCTATAATCTTTTTTTTTTATATGATGGATATTTGAGTTGTTTCCAGTGTTAGGCCCTTATATTTATTGCATTCAATACAATTATATAATATAAAATATAATGTATTCAGTACATTATATTCATTGTACTCAATTCCAATTTGGACAGACTCCTAAGTGAACATTATTCTCCATTCACATCCTGCTTATTCTCTACTCCCCGGTCACTGTACATTCCCCTACACCTTTTCATATGCTGCTTTATTCCCTAAGAGTATCTTCCTTCTTTCTTCTGATTGTCTAAATCTTTAATTATGCCAAGTTTAAATCAGGTTCAGGTCAAATATGAGTGGTGGTAAACATGAGCATGGTAGGAGCCCAAGACTATTTACTATGAAATTATTCCTAGTGATAGCAATGTACTTCCATAGTCAACATTATCCTTATAATCATTTTCAACAACACCAAGGAAATGTTTATTATATGTAGAACACAGAATATCATGTCGATAATAGGGGGAAAAAGGACTTTCATCCAGAACATTAAAACATACATGGACAGAAAATTATGTAACTTTTTATTGATCTTACATATGCTACAGACATGTGACAGATGGTAAGTGGTTTAGAATTTAAGAATAAGAAATCACGGAGGGATTTGAGAGAGGTCATTAGAGAGGATTGCAGGAGCTGGGGCCTCATGGAAAGTTAAAATAACAATAATAATAATTCAAAGAAGTTGAAATAGCACAAATGAGGTTGTTGCTATATAGCATGTCCAGGAAATAGTGAATCAACTAAATATATCATTTAGAAAAGTTGTGAGAGGCGAGATTGGAAAGAAAACTAGAACATATATTTTTGAAAGACTCGTAGGCCAGGTTACTAATATAAGCTTTATCATCTAGGAAGCGGATTGACGTAATGACTTTGGAGAAAGGGAGCAGTGAGAACAATATAATACTTTTGCAGTAAGATAAATGCATGATTAACATGTAGGATGGATTGAAGTGGGTAAAACTTCAACATATAAGGAAAAATGATAACAACAATATGTATGAGCTTTTATGTTGATTATACATATTTATGCGGTACAGAGTTGGCTATCAGTATTTGTGTAAAATATGTGATGACCAAATCAATATTATTAGCAAGTTCATTATTACAATTTGTATAAGGAAAAATGATAACAACAATATGTATGAGCTTTTATGTTGATTATACATATTTATGCAGTACAGAGTTGGCTATCAGTATTTGTGTAAAATATGTGATGACCAAATCAATATTATTAGCAAGTTCATTATTACAATTTGTAATTATTCTTTGTGTCCCTTACCCAATTTCTCCCTAACCTTTCTCCCCACCCCTTTCCCACCTCTAGTAACCATAAGTCTGTTATCTCCTTCTGAAAGTTATATGTGGTCTGTCTTTTCTTTTCTTTCTTTTTCTTTATATTTCTTCCTTTCTTCCTTCCTTCTTTCCTTTCTTTCTTTTAGCTCCACTTATAAGTGAGAACATGCAGTATTTCTCTTTCTGTGCCTGGATTATTTCACTTAACATAATTTTCTCCAAACTCATCCATGTTGCTGTGAATGGCAGAATTTCATTCTTTTTTTATGGCTGAATAGTATTACATTGTGTATCTATACCATGTTGGCTTGTGGAAGTTTGAGTTAGGTTTTCTGTGACTTATAAATAAAGATTCCATTGGCAGCCAGCATTGGATTAGGAACTCACAGGAGTCCTCTTTTTGCTTCTCCTAGGATGCACAGTCGCCCTTTTTCCTTTTCTTTCAGCATATCCACTATATTCTTCAATCTCTGAAGACCTGCTTATTAACTCTTTTGTGCACATATTGGAAAAGGGACACCACAGTTCCAGAGCTACAGTATCTCACCGCTCCAAAATCAGTAGCCAATTAACCCAGACTTCAGTGTCCCAATTCCAAGTGTCTTAAATATGAAACCTTACTAGGTATAACTAGCTCAAAAGTCCATCCATGTCTTGGGAGCTGTGGAGTCATGAATCCACCCTTCTGGAAGATCAGCTCTGTTGCTAGAGAAGCTCGACTACAGTCTGGAAGAAAACCCTAAACATGTCAAAGGCGATAGTGCTGATTACCAGCTCATTATCTATCAAATGGGAGTGGGAGTTGTCCTGGACATGCTCTGCAGCTCTAACCTTTCATGTTGCTCTAGTTGCTTAGTGTTGATTGAAGCCATTCCCACTATCACTTCTATGTCTTTTAGTACTGGAAATCTCATGTGCAGAGGTACAAGAAACCTATCAAAATTATAATTTCTAAATGTTGAGTTTCATATATATCAAGAGATATAATCCTCAAACTATATTTTGCTTTTTAATGAGAACTTCATAATAGTTTCTTCCTTGGGTTTTTAAGTATAGGCTTTGCTTCTCTAATTATAGGTTTTCTTAAGATTAAAGAAGATAAAACTGAACCATAGACTTGGGGATAACTAAGAGAGAAAAGAAAAATATATAACACACTAAAAACAAACAAACAAAAAAACCCAAAAGACGGCATCGAATCAGTACCCAGAAAATATTGTGTAAGAATAGGCAGTAGGTGCCAAAGTGTTTACATTTAGGGATATGAGCATGTGATGAGCACCATATCACCTGCAGTGAGAGAAAACAAGTGTGAAATGAGATATCCAAATTGGATATCTCAGTAAAGAAATGAGGGAAAGTGAAAACCTACAACCAACTGTGTCCAGATATGAATTGCTCAAATATTACAAAATTATACAAGCATATTGTTCTGGTTCTTGGTCATGAGATCCCAGGAACAAAGCAGGAAATTGAAGCTTTCAGCTGTGTTTACACAATTTCTCCAAGAGAGGTAGATTTTTTTTTTTTTTTTTTTTTTTTTTTTTTTTCA
>NW_007730119.1:169799-170819 GCF_000696425.1 Galeopterus variegatus | reverse complement strand
TTTTTTTTTTTTTTTTTTTTTTTTTTTTTTGCACTAATGTTCAAGGGGGCAAGCAATCTCACCAGGATCCAGGGAAGTTAGGAACGGGTGACTGTGTCCATGGGTAAGTATGTGAAATCCAAAAATAAGCATGGCCATTCTCTTGGTTCTGATACATTCCATGTTAATCTAACAACAGAAATCCATCTCAGTGTCTTATTTTACTGAGACACCTACATGATTTAAAAATTAAATTAAAATTCATTATTATGAAAATATCAACATATAATAAAAAGAGCTAAATGAAATGATTCTCTCCTCCCAACCCTAATCCTTATGTTTAATTCTGAAGGATAAGTTCCTATAATGTTTTTTACATAACCTGTCATAAATTTTCTATGCATGTTCTTAACATACATAGAGTGTTTGTTTATCATTTTATTTCATTTTTTGGCTTATGCTTTTCAATTATTATTTCTTGAAGACATAAATTCTCCCCATTCTTTTTAATGACTGCATTATACCCATCTTCAAGTTTATTCATTAACTACTCTTTTCTTGATTAACATTTAGGTTATTTCCAGTTTTGTTTGTTTCTTGAATTTTTGTTTGTAATTACTATTACTAGCAATGCTTCAAAAGTCATCCTGGTACACAAATTTTTGTACCATGTGAAAGTGTATATTCAGAACAGATTCTTCAAAATGGAATTGCAGCTGTTGATGGTAATGCCAGATCACCCTCCAATGAGTCTATATTTATATTCACTAACAATATGTAATGAACCTGTATCCACACGCTGATGTAGTTTGGGCTGCTAGATTTACTTTCTTATTCATGTTATTTAGATCTGCTATACATTTCCTTATGCTTTGCTATTTGATCCATCATGGAGAAAGACAGATAGGCTAATTACTCATTCTAAAATTGTATTTTTGACTATTTTTTCTTCACTTTATTAGTGTTTTTGATTTGTATATTTTGATGCAATGGTATGTGGGGAATATGCCTTGTGATATTTAGATCTTTAATATTTATAAT
>NW_007730119.1:167940-169562 GCF_000696425.1 Galeopterus variegatus | reverse complement strand
TTTGATGCAATGGTATGTGGGGAATATGCCTTGTGATATTTAGATCTTTAATATTTATAATATGTTTTACTATAATAAAGCAGTGGCCAACAAAAATTTTATGTAAAGAGCCAAATAGTAAATATTTTAGTCTCTTTGGGCCATTTGGTTTCTGTAGCAACTGCCCGGCACTGTCCTTGTATCAAAAAACATAATTTTATTCTTTTTGCATAATTATCTTGCTTATTTTCTCATATTTTAAATATTACTGCATACATGTTATCTAATTTCATGTTTAGATTTTATGATATTTTGATACTTTGGAAGATTAATAGTCTGTTTTTCAGTTATTAGTTGATTTCTTATAAATTTAATGTGTAAGCTTAAACACCTCCTCCTTGATTTGTTATTTTTAAGCAGTATCATTGACTTTGGAATGAAAAATGAAGCACACTTATAGAAGTTTCACCTTCTGTCATTTTTATTTCATGTTTTGACTAGCATTTTAGAAAATGCATAACGTTCTATGAACATAGTTTACAATTTTATCTTGCTATAATTATATATCTAAACTTATTTAGTTTTCAACACACTTCTCCAGATAAAATACAATTTTCTAGATTTCAAAAAAAAAGCCATTTTCAGGAAAGAATCATGTGTTCTGTGATTCCTGAATTCTTTCATTTTTGAACCATTCTTACATATTTGGACTGTGCTCTTTTGGCCTGTATATTTGAGCAACAGAGTTCTAGGATATTGAATTCTTGCTTCACACTTTCTTCCCATGAAGATTTTGTAAACTTTCTTCCATGTTTTCCCTACAGATAATTGTTTCTGGAAAGGCTACAACTAACATGAATTGTTTTCTCTTCTAAATTATTTGATATACACATGTTTTGGCTTTGATTAGCAAAGAATGTCCACTTCTTGTCATAAAGTTTTACAGATTCCAATAGATATATCTTACATTAATTGGTCTCTATTACTTTTTCCTAGATATGGTCCATGCTTTTAAGCTACAGATTCAAGCATTTTTTTTTTTTCAAGAGGTTTTCTTTTACTATAGTTTTGATAGTTCTATATTTTATTTATTGCATTCTTCTATTTGAGGGATAACAAAATGTTGGATCAACATCTTTTGTTTTTAATAACTATCATTTTTTCTTTTATTGTTTTTAATGTGCTTTTTTTTACCCCTAATTTAGTCTGCTAGATGTTATCAAGACTTTTTTCCACGTCCTTAATTCTGTTTTCAGCAGTGCCTTCTTACATTTTTTGTTTGAAACATAAATATTCATATCGATAAATTGATTTTTCTATTTAATTCTTTCCTGGATGACATTAACTGCTATTTATAGCTTTCTCTTGTATTATCGAGCTGTTTTTTTTTTTTTTAGTCATAATTTAGTTCATTTATTTTACATATAGAAATGTTTCTTTGACATTTACTTTGTGATATGATTTTTCTTTTGATTTGTATCCATTTTATGCCTTTGACTTGTTATAATTCTTATTTTTTTCCCTATAATTTGTTGCTGTAGAGTTTATTCTGATTGTCTTATTATTCTTATGGATCTTTGAATAAAAACATGTGTTTCCAGGACAGCTATTTCCTGAAGAATATTTTAGGAAAGAACTAAGGA
>NW_007730119.1:166214-167873 GCF_000696425.1 Galeopterus variegatus | reverse complement strand
TAAAAACATGTGTTTCCAGGACAGCTATTTCCTGAAGAATATTTTAGGAAAGAACTAAGGATATGAGCTGGTGAGGTAGGCAGCTTGAATTCTACTATGTTGTTTCAGGTCACTTTCTCATGAATTCTGCTATGTACTATATTGCAGAGGGTCTGTGCCCATTCATATCTTTGAAGTAATAAAAATGTTTCAATGGCTAATGCTGTAGCTCTATATGGCACAGTGTGTTGTGTATGCTGATTTTTTGTTTGTTTCCTTACAATAGAGAGATTTGTAACTGCTTATCCCTTTACCACTCACTATCTGTCCTCCATGAAGCTCAGATCCAACCTGCTCCTGAGCAGTGACCAGTTCAGTCTGATGCCTCCTTTATGTGAGTCCACTGTGTCTCTCTGAGGAGTATGATGTGGTTAGAGGCATTCTCGCATCTCTGACACTCTCAAGACTTTGGTGTCCAAGGTAAGGAGCTTTGTTAGTCCTTTCAGAGTAAGCTTTCCAATTTGAAGTTTCCAGTATGCTGCTCAGTATTTTTAAAAGTAAGAGGCTATTCATAATATGTTTGCCATTTCACCAAAATTGTTTATAACTTAGAAAGTCTTCCTCATATTTCATCTTATGAAGTTTTTCAGTATCATTTAAAGTTATTCCACTCCATTGCGTCTACAGGGAATGGTTGAGTGGGGTTGAAGGTTATTTGGTTGCAGAAGAGGAGGTAGTTAAGGTGTCCTCCTGTACACTATCATGGTAACCAGATGTCCCTTTTGAGTTAAAAGTCTGCATGTGAAATATGAAAGTTGCAGAGTCTTCAGAGCTCCCCAAGAGGCATGTTAATTGAGGAAGAAAAAAAAAAAGCACTCCAAACTTTAACTGCAAGGCCTCTTTTTTACATTTGCAAACATGACTTCTCTCCTTGAGCCTGAGAAAAGTCAGAGAACTGCTTTAGTGAGAATCTTGAACCACGGTACTTGGTTTATGTCGCTGATATAATACTCTGATAACTTTAATTGAAATTTTCCCTGTTTATGAAATTTTCCTCCTCTTGACTGAATTGAGGGTAGGAATTTTTTTTTTTAATGCATCTTTATTTTGTCAGCATGTAGGACAATACCTGGCACTGAGCAAATATTCAATTATTGTTTGAGGCCTGAAATAATAAACAACTGAACATAAAGGTTTAGTCTCACTGATGAAATAAAATTTACTTAGAGTACATATTTATCAAAAGTGAATGGAGTCAATATAAAACCCTTTAAGTGAAATTTTATTGGATTTAATTTCCTGTACGATATATCCCACAGCTGTCGTCTTTCTTGATTTCTCTTATTTTTCACAACCTCCTAACATTGGTGTGTCTAAAATTTTAGTCATTGATTCTCTTCTTTTTAACTACACTCATATCTTAAATGATCTTATGTGGCTCCATGGCTTAAATACTGTCTTTACATATAGACTTCCAATGTATATACCCATCTTACATCCCTTTCCTGAATTTCAGACTATACATCCACCCCTTACTCAACATCTCTATTTGCATGTACAAATCATGTCTGAAACCTAACATGTTCAAAACTGAATCCTTGACTCATACTGACCCCCAGGTACCCCCATGTACCCAATCATCCACTTGCTGTGGAACCTTCTCCATCCCAGTTAATGGCA
>NW_007730119.1:163479-165385 GCF_000696425.1 Galeopterus variegatus | reverse complement strand
GTACCCCCATGTACCCAATCATCCACTTGCTGTGGAACCTTCTCCATCCCAGTTAATGGCAGCTTTCCACTTACCCAGGTCTAAAACTGAATTCTTTCTTTATTTCTCTCTTCCTCTCACACAAAAAAACTCAGTTCTCAAGGAAATCCTATTTACTCTACTTTCAAAATAAATTCACATTTTTACTACTTCTCACTGCCTCTATTGCTATATATGAATCATCGAAGTAGCCTCTCAATACATCTTCCTGTTTTTATACTTGTCTCTCTTGTCTATTCTCAAACCAGTAGCAAGGTGATCCTGTTTACATAAAGGTTGATAACATCATTTAACCTGCAACCCTCCAGTGGCTGTCAATATCTCTCACAGTTGGTATCCTGTAACCCCTAATGAGAGAATGTGTACGATTTTTTTGGGGGGAGTGAAGAGTTATATATAATATCCTTAATCTACAAGTGACTGCAGATTCTTGTCTCCAGTGACACATTTCAAGGTGGAGAGAAGTAGCAGTGTATGACCACTAGACTATGAGCTTATCAGAGTTGGGTAATATAGACTTTGAGATTAGATACACTGGGCATGTAGTCTAGCACTATCACATTCCAGCTGAGAGATCCTGGGAAAATTACTTAATATAGGAATAATGTGTCACAAGGATTAAATGAGGCCAGATAATGTCATCTGATTAAAGTAAATTGTCTAAGTCTGGCAAATAACCTAATAAATGTTTGGTGCTCATTAAGTACTTTTGAATAGCCATCAAATGCACAATACTCTATGTTCACAGTATTTCCATTGGTCTTTACACAATCCTGGAGCAATGAGTTAAAGAGAAAGAAAAGCAGCAGAGCAAACTCCTTCCTGAGCTTATTATTCTGTCTGGAACAAATGGATTAAGTAGACTTGAGTGGGCATAAACTAACCACATCACAAAGTACTGGCTTAAAAAAGTCAGAGACAGAAAAAAAATTAAATCTTTCTAACCAAAGTAGCTTTGCTTTAGAGAAGAGTTTTTTAAACCCTATCAGGAAAGGTACCTAATTTTCCTACAAAAATTGCATTTTCATCTATGATCCTTGCATTCTTTATTTCCTCTTCCTATTTTTTATCCATTGCTTTAAGCTCTCCTATTTTTGAATATGATTAATTGTCAGTGGGGAAAAAAAATTATTTCAGACAATTGGAAGGCTGAAGCTATCTGAAATTATGAATCATCTCCAAACTTTAAGCATGAAGCTTACACATAAATGCTTTTGTATGTGTGTGCTGGCGGCGGCGGGGGCAGTACATAACAGTTTTCCTCTTAGGAGCTTAAAGGAACTAGCAGTTACAATCTATACCACTGTCATCATCCTTTAAGCTTCTAGATGCGTTCTCTGGATTTGTTTCTTAGAAGCATCAAAATAGTTGAAAAGGACAACATACAAGTGAAATAGGTCATAAGAATCTGGTTAATCTGTAATGAATTTCTCAATTTCTTCATTGCATATACTTTCTGGAAGTTTCTCAGAATTATAGAAAGAACAGGAGACTTTAGTAAATCAAATTGTCTACCTAATAATTAGCATGATTTTCCCTTATTTATCTGACTTTATCTTCAAAATTAGCCTTATAGCTTCAGGCATAGCAGGCTCCTCACTGTTCTTTCTGTATGTCAAGCATATTTCCTCTTTGATCTTTGCTCAGCATGGTCCACTCTTGCCAAATCTTTCAGTACATATCTCCCTGATTCCTCCAAAAATTGATTGCAAACTTCTTTCAGCTTCCCTTGCACTTACATTTGGTGCAGATGCTACTTGGATTGGACCTCAAGAGCTTGGCATGGTGTCAATGTGGTGATTAGGAAACTGATTTGGCTATTTATAACAAAGGGTGAAATAATAGCTTAAATAATAGATTTTTTTTT
>NW_007730119.1:161062-162627 GCF_000696425.1 Galeopterus variegatus | reverse complement strand
TTTTTTTTTCTCTCCTTGTCAAAGCAATCCAGACAAAAACAGTGTAGGGCTAAGATCAGAGTTCCATGTGTTAGGATTCCAGAATTCTTCAAGTTTGTTTTTCTGATGGTCTCCATATGTGACTTAAATCTTTTGAGGTAAAGTGGCTGTTTTGGCTCCTACAACCCTACATTCATCTCAACTTGCTAGCATTGCATTGTGTAAATCCTTCCTCAAGGCGTTAGTCATCAATTCCATTAGTAGGAGTATTGGTAAGAACTTCAATAAATGGCCAAGTCAATCTAAAAGAGAGTTGTTAGCTGGATGGTCACATGTCCAGCTGGAATTTAAGGTTTTGAATACTCACAGAAGTGGAGGAAATGGATATTGAAGTATCCAATATCATTATTCTTCCATAAATGTAATTTTCCACCAGAGAGAGAATATTTTTGTCTCATCTATGCCACATGCCAGCATGTTTTGCAGTTCTGTATCTGTTTATTTTGAATTATTTGGTTAGCACTCTATTCTTTAATGTTGGTCTCATGAGCATTGTTAGCATGAACTGGCATCTCAAACTCCCAACACACAGGGGTGTTGACAAGTCTGAGCTCCAGAGCCTGTAGGGCTGTGGTCCAGCAGATGGTGGATTTCAGCATGAGAACTGCTATCTCACAGGGTGTCTGGGTGCCCAACCAGTCAGCCTCTTCTAGCCAACACATATCTGCAAAGCCAAGAGAACCTATTTCAATTTGTAAATTCTCTCTCTTCCACACATTTGGACACTCAATCATAGTCTACTGAAACAGAGGGAATATCCCCTGCTGGTAAACAGAATCCTGGTTTCTCATTTAATCTGCAGAGCTGGCTCAATTTTCTAGAGTCTCCTAGACACCAAATACACTAGGTCATTGTGACAGAAAATAGGTTTTCTTCTTTATTACTGAAGTTTGGAAACCTATTACATTGCACTTCTTTCCCAACATACCTATGCTTTACCACACAAGAGCAATAGTTATGAAAACATGATAAATTGACTTTAATTGACCATAATTTTAAAATAAGAAGGGTTATTTTAAATATATGTCACATCTTTTTAAATATGTTATAAATTTCTTTAGGAAAGAATGTAACATGTACTATAAGCTGCACTACTAACAGTTATTATTTAGGGCTTATTATGTGAATATTTTATTTTACGCTTTATGTGTATGACCATTATATAATAATATATCAACTTTATAGAGAGCATAAAAGATAATTGTGTTATCTACTTTAATCTTTAGAAAGGTCCTGTTACTTTCCTTCAGCACCTCAATTATTCAGATGAAGATGCTGCTGAGGTAAAGACAAAGTAACAAGTCCATTCTGAGAATACTTGGAAGAGTCTTCAGATTAAGGTCTGTGTAATTGTAAAGTCTGTGCTCATAAACCATGCACTATTCTGCCCCTTTAATTTGAAAAATCAAGAAATGATTCCCTCTATAATTTTTCTAACTTTGATTTAATATATATTGATTGGCTACAAAAAAACAAAACTGGGTTCTTCAGTGTATCTAGGGTCAATACTATGAATATTTATTTTC
>NW_007730119.1:156905-158229 GCF_000696425.1 Galeopterus variegatus | reverse complement strand
CTTGAGATGAATGACAGGAAATTTCGAGTGATAATCCTAAAGAAACTGAGTGAAATACAAGAAAACACAGCTAGACAGCATGATGAAACCAGGAAAAATATACAGGACCTGAAAGAGGAAATGTACAAGGAAATCACTGTCTTAATTTTCTAATCTTCTTATGTCTCTCCACAGTTTTCAACATGTTTTTGTCCATAGGAAGTTTGAGAATATGCTCCTTAGAGGAATAGACTTGAGTTCACACCCTTATTCTCCCACTTGCTGGCTACATGGCATTGGGGAGGTTACACAATCTTTCCCACACACACAAGAAAAGGTATAATATTAGTAACTGTGTATATACTTTTGGTGATGATAAAATATGTTTGTGAATATAAAATCTTTAGAACAAAGTCCAATATATATTACTCTTGAAATAAATGGTAATGACATTACTACGGTATTATCATTAATTATTGAAAGTTGGGCTAAATTAGAAAGCTTCCTTAAGTTCCTTCTTTTTTAAAATTTATTTTCATTACCACATCAATTATCAAAATTTCTTGACTATTTAATACAATAGTTAGCCAGTCACATTCAGGCCTGGACTTATTCTTCCTTAAAAAATGAAGGGCTGGCTGGTTAGCTCAGTTGGTTAGAGCGCAGCCTTATAACACTAAGCTCAAGGGTTGGATCCCTGTATCTGCCAGCTGCCCCCCACCAAAAAAAAAAAAANAAAAAAAAAAAAAGTGAAAATGAGAAAATACACAAGAGGATCCTGTGATTGTGTAGGGACTCAGAATGCATCATGAAACCCCATACTCCAGTAAAAGAAGGCATGCTCAATCTATGAGTCATATGCTAATTCTCTTGGCGATTTTAATTGAAATTAGCAATCCATCTTTGTTTCCTCTAGCTTGAACTTTCTATTGTTTCTGAATGTCTATTCTATTAGAGATTTAAAGGCACCATTTTCTTTTGTTCACAAAATGGAAGAGTGAAAACATTTGTCAAATATTTTCTATGAGATAAACACTCTTCAAGGTGTTTTAAATAAGCCATGGCTGCAAGTGTCACTACAACCTTCTGAGTGCATATCATGATCCCATTTTACATAGACTCCAAATAATTAAGTTGTAGGCACAAGAGTACTCACCCAACAAGTAGTAAAGACAGATTTCAACCAGATAGAACAACTAGAGGTAAGTCCTGACCTCCCGACTTGCAAGCTAAGTGAACTTGTTCAATTATGTACTATTCAAGACTTCATGCATAAAATTGGGAAAAAAAAATAAAAGCTATCTTTCATAGGATTGTTGTAAGAATTAAATGAGATAATATAAAT
>NW_007730119.1:153799-155784 GCF_000696425.1 Galeopterus variegatus | reverse complement strand
AAAAAAAATAAAAGCTATCTTTCATAGGATTGTTGTAAGAATTAAATGAGATAATATAAATAAACCACACCTTTTTTTCAGAATTATTATTATGATTATTTATTTATTTATTATATTTTACTGGTTATGCATATTCATGGGGTTCAAAGCTGGTCATCACCAATTGTGTACAAGATGTGATGGCCAGATCAATACTATCCGTATGCACTTTAACACAAATTGAGATAATTCCCCACGTACCTCATTCAATTAATCCCTGTCCTCCTTTTCCCACCCCCTCCTCACCCCACTCCTCAGCCCATAGGACTGCTCTCTCCCCCTGCAAGTCCAACACACCATTGTAGTCTTTCTTTCCTTCCTTCTTTCTCTCTTAACAGCTACTTATAAATGATGATCTGCAGTATTTTTCCCTCTGTGCTTGGTTTATTTCACTTAGCATACTTTTTTCCAAACTCATCCATGTTGCTGCAAATGGTAGAATTTCATTCTTTTTTATGGCAGAGTAGTATACCATGCTGTATATACATATACTACATTTTCCTTATCCAATCATCTGTCGATGGACACTTAGGTTGGTTCTATATCTTGGCTATTATAAATAGAGCTGTGATGAACACGGAAATGCAGGTATCCCTTCAAGATGGTGATTTCCATTCCTTTGTGTGAATACCTAGAAGTAGGATCATATGGGAGATCTGTTTGCAGTTGTTTGAGAAACCTCCATACTCTTTTCCATAGTGGTAGTACAAATTTACAGTCCCACCAACAGTGTAGGAGCATTCCCTTCTCTCCACATCCTCTCCAGCATTTGTTAATCTCTCTCGTTTTTATTATAGCCATTCTAATTGGGGTGAGGTGATATTGCAATGTGGTTTTAATTTGCATTTCCCTGATGATTAGGGATGTTGAGCATTTTTTTAAGTGCCTATTGGCCATTTGTATGTCTTCCTTAGAAAAATGTGTAATCAGCTCCTTCACCCAGTTTTTAATTGGGTTATTTGGTTTTTTACTGTATAATTCCTTGAGTTTCTTATATATTAGGTGTATTAATCTGTTGTTACATGCATAGTAAGCAAAAATTTTCTCCCACTCTGTAGGTTGTCATTTCACTCTGTTGATTGTNTTCCATATGCTGAACCATCCTTGCATGTCTGGGATGAATCCCACTTAATCATGGTTTATGATTTTTTGATGTGTTGCTGTATGCTGATTGCTAGCATCTTACTGAGAATTTTTGTGTCTATGTTCATCAGAGATATTGATCTGTAGTTTTGTTACTGTTGTTGTTGTATGTTTGTCTGGTTTTGGTATCAGGGTGATGCTGTCCTCATAGAATGAGTTTGGGAGAGTGGCCTCTGTTTCAAATTTTTGGAGTACTTTGAAGAGAATTGTTACCAATTCTTCTTTAAAGGTTTAGTAGAATCCAGCAGTAAAGCCATCTGGTCCTGGGATTTTCTTTGTTGGGAGGTTGCTCATTACTGCTTCAATCTCATTGCTTGTTATTGCTCTATTTAGGTTTCTATATCTTCTTGTTTTATCTTCTATAAATCTTGGCAGTTTGTTAGTATCCAGAAATTTATCCCTTTTCTCCAGGATTTCAAATTTGTTGGCATGTAATTGTTTATAATAGTTTCTAATGGTTTTTTGTATTGCTCCAATCTGGACTATATCTGTTTTGTCTACTAACTTTGGGATTGGATTATTCTTGTTTATCTAGTTCTTTTAGGTGTAGAGTTAGGTTGTTTACTTGAAATCTCTCCATTTTTTTAATGTATGCATTTGTTGCTAAAACCTTCCCTCTAGCACTACTTTTGCAGTATCCCACAGGATTTGATATGATGTGTCTCTTTTTTATTGTATTCTAAAATTTTTTTGATTTCCTGTTTAATTTATTCTTGGACCCATAGGTAATTCAGGAGCCTGTTGTTTAATTTTCATGCATTTGTTTAGAATCCTGAGTTTCACTTGTTATTAACTTATTTTTT
>NW_007730119.1:151183-152463 GCF_000696425.1 Galeopterus variegatus | reverse complement strand
TTTTTTAATCCATTTTACTGTGAAAAGATAGTTTAGATGATTTTGTTTTTTGTCAAGTTTGAGACTTGATTTGTGACCTAACATTTGGCCTATTTTGGAGAAAGTTCCTTGTGCTGATGAGAAGAATGTATCTTCTGTAGTTGTTGGAATAAATGTTCTGCATATATCTGTCAGGTCCAATTGATTTAAGGTGTAGTTTAAATCTTGTGTTTCTCTGTTGATTTGTTGACTAGATGATCTGTCTAATGATAAGAGGGGGTTGTTCAGGTCCCCATTATAAATGTATTGAGGTGAAATTACTCTGGGTGCTCCACTGTTGGGTACATATATGTTAATGATTGTTATATCTTCTTGCTGGATTGATCACTGTATCATTACATAGTGGCCTTCTTTGTCTCTTTTTATGGTTTTTGGTGTAAAGTCTATTTTATCTGATATAAAAATAGCTATTCTTGCTCATTTTGGTTTCTTCTGGAAACCAAAAGATATTGTATATCTTTTTCCATCTCCTCACTGTTAGTTTGGGTGCATCTTTACTGGTGAGATGTCTCTTGAAGACAGCATATAGTTCTCTCTTGGCTTTTGATCCAATCCATCAGTTTCTGTCTTTTGAGTGGGGACTTTAATCCATTTACATTTAGGGTCATTATTGAGATGTATTGTCTTATTCCTGGCATTTTCTGTCTTTTGTTTAGGTGTTTTCATTATCATTTATTCCTTTCTTCTCCCTTTATTATTGGTCTTCAATGTTTATGGGAGTTTTTTGAGATGGTAAGATTTAGTTTCTTTTGTCTTTCTCATTTGCATTTGTGTTTTACTGGTGTGTTTTGTTCTTACTTGTGTATTTGTGGTAGTGATTATAGTTTTTCAGATTCCAGATACAGAATTCCCTGATTTTCTTGAGAATTTCTTATAGGACTGGTAATGAACTCATAGAAGCGGAAGAGTGCCCCTCCCATCACAGACCCAGAGGCCTAAGGGACCTCAGTTTTTCCAGAGGACAGACATGGGGTGCTGCTACCCTTGGGATCCTACTCCTTACATCCCAGCTGCTCTGGCTGGAGCAGTCCTGGCTCAAGCAGCCACAAGTGTAGTTTGTGCAGCAGCTCTGGAGAGCACAAACCTGAAACATTGGTGGTATCTATGTTTTGTTAAGTCTGCAGGCCAGCAGAACATGAGAGCAGTGGAGGCATGGCAGCCTTCACCTAGATTTCAGAGGATGTATGGAAAAGCCTGGAGGCCCAGGCAGAGACCTGCTGCAGGAGTGGAGCCACTGCAGA
>NW_007730119.1:149810-150568 GCF_000696425.1 Galeopterus variegatus | reverse complement strand
AGTCTCAGATGAGACCTTTGACTTTGGACTTTTAAGTTGGTGCTGGAACAAGCTAAGACTTCTGAGACTGTTGGGATGGAATGACTGTACTTTGCATGTGAGAAGGACAAGATTTGGGGTAGGCCAGGCTCAGAGTGATGAAGATTGGATGTATTGTCCTCTCAGAACTCTTGGAAATCAGATCCCCAGTGTCAGTTTGAATCATGGGGGCGGATGCCTCATGAACAGATTAGTGCTCTCCCTAGGTGTGGAAATGATGAGTGACTTCTCACTCTGTTAGTTCCCATGAGAGCTGGTTGTTTAAAAGACCCTGGAACCTCCTTTCCCTCTCTCTTGCTTCCTCTCACCATGTGATCTGTTTGTACCCACCAGGTGCCTGCTGCTCTCTGCCATGAGTAGAAACAGCCTGAGGCCCACACTAGATGCAGCTGTCCCAGAATGGTAAGCCAAATAAACCTCTGTTCTTTGTAAATTACTCAGTCTCAGGTATTCTGTTATAGCCACACAAAAACAGGCTAATACAGCATCTTTCAGTTCTAGTTCTGCTACATTCTTTTTTAAGGTATTAATCTCTTTGTAAATTTCTTCCTTCACATCCTGGATGTTCTTTCTCATTTCATTGTGTTGCCTTACAGAGTCCTCTTTAATCTCATCAAGTTTCCTTAAGATAAGTTACTCAGAATTCCTTCTCTGTCACATCAAAACCACACTGAGATACCATCTCATCCCAGTTAGGATGGCTAAAATCCAAAAGACGC
>NW_007730119.1:146010-148465 GCF_000696425.1 Galeopterus variegatus | reverse complement strand
CATCTGGTAGATCAGTATTACTCTGAAGTGGACTTTGAGGAGAAAGACATCTTCCTCTTTTTTTAGGCCTTCCAGTGACTCCCCTTCTGTAAATGAAGTCAAATATATATTGGGTCACCTGCACAGAGATCATGAATGCTATTAAGGCAGCAAGCTGTCCTTGCAACATTATTAGCTGTGGTTAGAGCTGTCGTGGACCACCTCTACTAATGTGGTGTGAAGCCTTGGGGCAGTAGCACAGTGTGTGGGGTCCTGCCTTCTGTATGGGAGGGGCAGGGGTCTGGGCAGGTGGCTGATATTTTCTCCTGCCTGCCTGGGTGCCTGTCCCATCAGCAGTGGCATGGCACATTGTCCTGTCTTCTGCACAGGTGGGGCAGGGTTTTGGCAGGTGGCTGGCCGATTCTCCTGCCTGCCTGGGTGCCTCTCCCATCAGCAGCAGCACAGCATGGGGTCCTACCTTCTGCTCGGGTGGCTGGCCTGTTCTCCTGCCTCAATAAACCATGCTTTGAAAACTATAAAGCAAAATTTTAAATGTCCTTGAAATACAAGGCCATCAGAGGGAATGGGTGCATATACATTGCACTGATTATTTTGAAAAAGGTATGATCAACGTATATCACAGAGAAAGAGAATATGAAATTTTGTAGAGAAAGGTATTCTGATCAGGACTACAAAGATTGCACCTGATGCTCCCATCAAAGAGGAACAGAAATGAGCATTGCATGTAGAAGACAAAGTGATTAAGAGGAAGTGTTGATATACTTGACCTTGAATTATGACATTGGAACAGTAGACCAGGGCCAGAAGATCAATGTGGAGTCTTTATCGACAAGTCATATTAAAATTTAAATGTTTATATTTATGAGGTTAATAGGGGTTTTCTGATTAAAAAATTGTATTTCTTTTAATAAACATTTATGTGGAACTTTACAAATGTTTATTTATTTAATTCTTAACAACCCTGGGAGGGAGGTATTGTAAGTATCTCCATTTTCGAGACAGAAAACTGAGGCACAAAAGAAAACTGTCAGAGAGAAACAGCACCTGACATTTGTTAAAGGCAGATTTTATTTGGATACCACAGTAAAGGGGGGAGACTCTGGTATAAACTGAGCTCAACTCCAACTGAGTAACTCCAACTAAGATGAAGGTAACTGAGATTTTTAAAGAGATAATAGAGAGAGAACAAAACGTGGGTTATGGGTTAGTAAAAAAGAGGGAACCAAAAAGGGGTTGGGGAGGGCTGTGGGAAAATGGAAATTTAAAGTAAGTGGAAAATTAATGAAAGTAGCTTGGCAAAATGGGTTGTACAAAGTACATTTTGTGGTTGGCAGCATTGTATTCTATTGAGGAAAGAGTCAGTATGGTGGCCGGGGTCACCTTTAGGGACATGGCCTACTGGAGGTGGAAGCCAGGCTAAAGTTTGATCAATCCTCCTCACACAGTGTTTGAGCAAGTTCTTTGAGCCAGCAGGGAGTTCACAGTTCACAGTGCCCTCATTCACACAGCTAGTAACTGGCAGAGTCGGGATTCCAACACCAACATTCTGGCTCTGTGTGCATGCAATGTCTCAACGTCAAAGTTCTCAATTGATAATTCCTAGACTTTACATTTATTCCTTTGTAAACTTATGACCCAATGGATGCATAGTTAGATGCCTTGAGCCTCTGTAGTGGCCTAAGATGTTTCAGAAAATCTCAGGTGTATGCAAAATTTTTGTTTTGAATTTTTGAAAATGATTTCTATAAATTTTTGACATGACATTATTTAAATCATTGAAAATGTCTGACTAGGTCTCATGAGTCTGAGTTGGATGTCACTTACCTATTTTGATCTGTACCTCCTCAATTATTCTCTTGATTGAAGAAAATGAAAATGAAAGTGAAGTAACTGAATTGTTTGACCTTCTTTAGCTTAACAAAACAACAAAATAAAAATGCAACGCTGCCACCACCACTAAGACAAAATTTGTTTTTGATCCTTCTCCACACTGTCTTTTGTAAACTTCTCTTGAGTTGACATTAGGTTTAACTGATTCTTTATTTGACCTTATTTGAAACTTCTTTTAGTTTTACCAAATGATAAATTGGGTTTATCCTGGCTTCTTGACAAACAGGTTTCCAGCCCACACATTTTACCCAATAAACAAAATTATTCACATACCTATATAATTCCCTCTTTCTCAAAGCTTGCATGAAAAAAGACAGAGAAAATCAGTATGTGCATAGGAAAGATAGGGAGAGACAGAGATCTAGACCAAGTACTACATGTCCAAATGCTGCCTTAGCCTCGGTGGAACTGCTTTAACTCAATTTCTCTCCTACAGAAATGCTCTCGGGTCTGGTTTAACATCAGTGACACTTGAGTTTTCCTGGTAGGGAGCTCAAAATGGCTCAAGCAGAGAAGCTCTCACTTCTAATAAGCAAAAGGCACTTCCAAGTAAAATGTGATAGAG
>NW_007730119.1:124315-145541 GCF_000696425.1 Galeopterus variegatus | reverse complement strand
CAAGCAGAGAAGCTCTCACTTCTAATAAGCAAAAGGCACTTCCAAGTAAAATGTGATAGAGCCACATTTTTTTAAAAAGGGAGGGAGGTATAAACTCACATGAGTTCTGAGGAACTGAAAAAAAATAAAATATATGGTTCCTAAGAATCCTTGCAGGTTGTGAGGATGAAAATAAAAATCTACCTCCAAACCATGTTGGAATACTCTTAGGTTGAATAATTGAGTAAAATATAACAAATATAATAACATGCATGTTTGAAATAGCCTTAAGCCAGAAATATCTAGCTATGATTGATTTTTGTCATTAGCAACTTTAACAGCTTCAACTTACCATACTTTTGTCCTCCTCCATATTTATCATCTGCAGGCCACTGAAAGGGAGAAGCTTATTTCTGTGCACAAATTAAACCAAAAGGAAGAAAAAAATCTATATTAAACATTGAAAACACACACAATCAAAACACTCAGGTTTCTTCACTTCACGGGACCTTAATTTCCATCAACCGGTGCAGCTGTGTGCTTCCCACAGAAAATCTATATTAAACATTGAAAACACACACAATCAAAACACTCAGGTTTCTTCACTTCACGGCACCTTAATTTCCATCAACCGGTGCAGCTGTGTGCTTCCCACAGCGCAAAGTCTTATGAAGGGTATATTAATTAAGTCATTATGCCCTGAGAGATAGGTATAATTACGAATCTTCTCACCATACTATTTTGAGTTTCCAAAATTCAATAAGTTAGAGATTGAGTGTCTTTTTCCCCCCAAGGGGATAAGAAAAAAGCCAACAACTAAAAAAAAAAACCCACACAGGGGAAAAACAATCACACTCCCCATTACAAGAGTGCTGTCAGAGGGCAGTTAGAGATTGAGTGTCTTTTTCCCCCCAAGGGGATAAGAAAAAAGCCAACAACTAAAAAAAAACCCACACAGGGGAAAAACAATCACACTCCCCATTACAAGAGTGCTGTCAGAGGGCAGTCCTGCAGAGAGGATCCATTTGCTCTGTTCAGCTCAGTTTGAGAACTACCGTCACAAACTTCCAGCAAGAATACCTCATATATGATCAGGTGCATGCAGGTGTGAAAGAAAATGGCCATAACAGAAAATGATGAAAAGGGATAAAGGCTGAAGAATCTCCCTTTCTTCTATTTCCATAGGGATGCAATGCATGTTTTTAGAATAGAAGAAAACAGAGCAAGATTGTTCACCATCCTCTGTAATCTCTTTATGAAAAATGAAGATAGTGTTATCCTTAGTGTTGTATGGAAACTCTAATACTAAGGTAGAAATTCTGTAGGTTAATCCACAAAGTTTACTTGTATTTATGATCAGAAATTTTGAACAACCAGAAAATACAACTGCATTTTTGTCATAGCCTACCATAATCTCTTTTCTATAGCTCTATATAAATCTTGGTTCTTCCAACCAGTAGACTAAATCATTTAAGATCAGAAAGGTAATGCTCTAGTTAGGGGAGAAAACCCCACTTTAACACATTCTAGTCAAACCGGCCTTATACCAGTGGATATTGAGAAGATAACATCTGCTAAAGTGAACTTTGCGTGGTCTCTTTGCGTTCAGAAATGTGTTTCCCCCATGCCTTTGTTACTAATTTAGAGAGCAGAATAGTTCATTTTAGAATTTAAGACCGTCTCAGGCTTGGGAAGGATGTCTTTCTCTATATTTTGATTCAACATCAAGTTGATTAACTTCCACACGTATTGTCTGTGTTAGGACTGTTTACCTATGCTGTGTGCAATATGTCTTTTGCTACACACAGGCTTTATAGTCTCTGTTAATGTTCACCTCTCTCAAAAAGAATATAAGAATCCTGAAAGCAGACTTTGTTTTTTGATTTTGCCCACATTCTTTAGCCTGGTAGTTGAGGTTCCCCCACCAGCTGACCTGGCTCTAGTTTTCTTCCATTGTTACTTCCAGGATGTCCCTTATGAGGACCATCCTTTAAGTCGTTTGTCAAAGGAAATGTACCATAGTAGGTAAGTTCAGAATTCCAGTTACAGCCGGACAAGTTACTTCACCTCATATTGTCTAGTTTTCACATCCATAATATGGGTGTAAAAAAACCTCTCTCGCTGAGTTGAGAAATATGAGTGGTTTTATCCATATAAAATGCTCACCTCACTGTTCACATGTAGTAAGCACTCAGTCAATGCTGGTTATTACCACTCTATCAAAAATACTTTTTGTGCTTTTCAACTTCAACAGTTTTGCTCATTCTACCACTTGATTCTTTGCCTGTGTCAGCATTTCCATCCTTCAAGGAGCAAGTGGATCCTCCTCCTCTGTGAAGATATTCTTGATCTCTGTGGCCCAATAAGTTATTTTTCGATCTCAGAGTTAAAGTTTTATAAATATCTTGTCTGCCCTTTCTTCTGTAAAAAGATAAAATACAATAAATAATGTGTCTCCCATGTTAAGATTAGGCAACAAGACAGCTTGCAGTTCTTCACAATGACTGTCACATTCAAATATCCACAAGCTATTAGTTCTCATGCCACCTCTATGTGTTCTTAAAACCCCCTTGTTTCCTGATTTCTTGTGATATTTTCAGTCTGTGTCATTTGTTGCCTACTATTTACTATTATTTTCAAGTTTTACATTCCAATTAATTATCTCATGGACCAGGCACCTATATTTTCCTCTGTATCCTGTCCAGTTGCTTTATTTTTTCTTCCCCTTAAAAATGGTCAAGACTTGAACTGGATTTATGGTCATTTTTTGCAGGTAATCACA
The DNA here is from genome assembly GCF_000696425.1 of Galeopterus variegatus. Taxonomy (NCBI): domain Eukaryota; kingdom Metazoa; phylum Chordata; class Mammalia; order Dermoptera; family Cynocephalidae; genus Galeopterus; species Galeopterus variegatus. The sequence continues at coordinate 142,780 of NW_007730119.1, read as the reverse complement.
CACTAAGTCACAGGGCACCATTGTTATGGGATATACACCATTTAAAACTTTGGTTTAGGTGAGTGCCTTTTACTTTTATCAACAGAGATTGGTATAAAACCAAATGAACTGTTCTTTGAGTCACTGATTCTCTAACTCCCTGGAGATGGGGGAGGAGTGACAAGCAGCATAAATAAGGAAATTATTTTAGCTGGTTCATGTCCATACCAGGGGTTTATCAGGGAAAGGGAGCTAAGGTCCCAGGCCCTTCGTTTATGGAAACTGAATTTAGACTGAATAAAGGCTTTCTGGGGAGCATGGACGGTGGTTCTTTTGAGCATTAGAGATCAGAGTGTTCTCTCCTATCTCATTGCCAAAGCAAGTCAGGCTTGGCTTGCTAACTTCAAAGGGAGTAAAGAAGTACAATCTTACTATGTTTCTAAAAGGGGAAAATATGGAAATACTTGGAGTGACAGCACTAAAAATAATCCTATCAATCTGTACATATCTTACCCCTGGCCCAAATAAATAAAAGAGTATGAATCTCCACAGGGAATTGTTTTTACTGTCAGGTTGTCTACTCTTTCTCCCAACTAAATTTTTGTAGTTATGGTATTAACCCATCTCCAAACCAAGAGCTCCTTCCACAAACAGATCAAATGAAGAAACACCAGTGAGTCATGCCAACAGTGATCCGATTCTTTTTTCACCCTGACTACCTCTGCCATTCCACATGATGTTTCCCTACTTCCACCTCAGGTTTTCTCTTGACCAACCAACAATCATAGAGAATTTAGACAAGTGAGACTCCATGGGGGATGAGCTACAATGTTCCCCTCTGCATCTTTTTTAAGGCTGTCATTTCCCCGGTATAAGAGCCCAACTCTTCAGCTGGATGATATAGCAGGCCTATGGAGGAGGAGGCTAAACAAGGAATGTTTATGGATGGAGAATTTGCAGTCTTGACTTGGCTGCAGGGCTATAAGGCAAAGCTGTTTAGGAATCTGACACAGGTATTTTATCATTATTTGTTCTAGTTACCCAGGGACTAAAAGAAAAAGACTGGCAAGCAATCAAGAGATTTTTCTGACAGCTGAGAAGATGTATGTGAGTATGGAGAGACTTGTGGAGGTATTCTTCACAGACTACTTAATATACTGTATATCCTCACACAGAGCTTGATGGAGGCTCACTAATGCTGCTTTGACTTGTTGAGTAACCTTTGTAGAAAATCTCTTTGTTCTTCAGGGAAACCTCTACCTTGTGCAAAGAACAGCTCCTGTATATGTAATACTCATATAAGACATATGCATACTATCTCCATTTGGGCTCATTAATCATTTTTATTATGGCCAAATTATTCAAGGCTATAAGACATAATGAAAGAAATATCTTGTTAATACCAAAATGTCCAAGAGAGTACTTAGGGAAATTAAATAGACTGGAAAACATATGCTAGATGTCTCAGAAATTAGAATTTGTAAATAAATGATTCTGGTTTAATCACATGGCAATTTATACAGACATTTTTGGTAAAAATAGTCACATCACAGTCTCTGACAAGAATTTCATACAGATTGAGCTATATGGCTTACTGCATGAGTAGTTTTAGAATTTTTATTTGTCATTAATCTTTTTAAACACTTAGTTTACTTAAGAGTTCTGATTTTAAGTCAACTACACTGTGAATTTTGAAATACATGTCAGTGTCTACAGTCTGAAAATCTGTTATCAGCCTTTGAACCCACAACCCTCCATGGTCCTGACAGTATTACATGTACCCATTTACTTTACAAAGAATGTGGTCAGTCTGTGGCTATAATTTTGTGCAGCTATTTTGTAGATTTATTGGCTTTGATAAAAGAAGAGAAGCCAAAGCTCTGACTCCAGGTACTAGTGCACACAGAAGAGGAAAGGAACTCTTCGACACCGAAGAGAAGCCAAAGCTCTGACTCCAGGTACTAGTGCACACAGAAGAGGAAAGGAACTCTTCAACACCACAGTTGTCTTGTACATTAATCCATTCAAGTGAGGCCATTAGTACTGAATGTGTGTCTCATCTGGGATATGCATTTAAATGGGATGAAAGAAGTTGGTGACAAGGAGGTAACGTACAGGTGCAGTCCTGTGGCATCAGTGTAGTATCCCTCAAAAACTCCCATTCTTCTAAGACTCATGGATATTTTCTCCCCATTTATCTTGCATCTAGGCGGAACAAGGTAACTAAAATTGGAGCAATAAAGGTAAGTAGAAAGGATATGAGAAACTTCTCAGTCATCTACAACTTAAAAAAAAAAAAGCCTCTCTACTTGGACCTTGACATTTTTTCCCCTTTCCATGGTCTGAAACACAGATGTAGCAATTGCTCACATTCTACCAAACAGATGAGTACAACAATCTCGAAGGTTCTGAAGAACCTTCTAGAAAAAAAGTAGAAAGAACTTGGGACTCTGAAAGCTTTGTTAGGAAAACTGATTGGTCATCTCTGATGAACCAGACTTCCATGTTAGAGAAGTAAACTTCTACTTAAAGTACCAAAGGGAGTTATGTTTGGCTTGCTAACTTCAAAGGGAGTAAAAAGTGCAATCCTACCATGTGCCTAAAAGGGGAAAATATGGAAACACTCAGTGTCATTTACTTGGTGAAATTTACTTGCATACTTGTTGGAAATTTGGGGGTCTCATTTCTCTCTCTCTCTTTCTCTGTTTGTTTTTTGTTTGTTTATTTGTTTTACAGTGGGTCATTTACCCTAACTAATAAAAGTCACTGATTCAATTTATTTACAATCTTGTTCGGTCTAAAAGGGAGCATTTCTCTTGGGCAACATAGAAAAGCCATTTCAAGGCACCACTCTTTCTGATACCTAAAAAGAAATCCTAGGAACTGTATATTAGTGTCCAGAGGTTGCTTATAGAGCAAGTTTAGCCTCTTCTATAGGTAGAGAAAGGGCAGTTATGGGCCCTGGGTTTGCTCATACAGAGCTTAGAATCAGCCCAATTTTTCTCTGACTTGCTTCTCCTTCTAGCTCTCCTGACAAAAGGGAGTTATGTTTGGCTTGCTAACTTCAAAGGGAGTAAAAAGTGCAATCCTACCATGTGCTTAAAAGGGGAAAATATGGAAACACTCAGTGTCATTTACTTGGTGAAATTTACTTGCATACTTGTTGGAAATTTTGGGGTCTCATTTCTCTCTCTCTCTTTCTGTTTGTTTTTTGTTTGTTTATTTGTTTTACAGTGGGTCATTTACCCTAACTAATAAAAGTCACTGATTCAATTTATTTACAATCTTGTTCGGTCTAAAAGAGAGCATTTCTCTTGGGCAACATACAGAGCTTAGAATCAGCCCAATTTTTCTCTGACTTGCTTCTCCTTCTAGCTCTCCTGACATCCTAGGTAAGTAAACTGATTACTCCTTCTTTTTTCATGACCTTAGTCCTCCTCCTTGATTTGATGGACATTAGTGGGTATGACAAAAAGGCTATCAGAATGGTCAAAATGAGACCTTAGCAAAGGCTACCTTTCAAATACAGGATCATGTGTTCAGATGCTGTAAGAGCTAACTCACTAATATTCCTTTTTATCACTCAAACTAACTTTCTGAAATTCAGTCAATGCCAAATGTTCCTTTCTAATGTATTTGTTCAAATGTATCATATAGATGTAATAGTAAATGTACTCTTTCCACAAAGTGAAATTTTTATCAAATCCTTTTGGATGTTATGTAATTCAGGTCATGTCAAGGTATAAATAAGATAAAATTGCATGCATGCACTTTAATAATTATTTCAAAACTATGATTCACTCTTGTAGTCCTTAGTGAGAAGAAATTAGAGATGATTCAGGCTTCCAAATAATTAAGATACAGCTTGACAACAGAAGAATATTAGGTGGAAAAAAATAGCTAAGTGAAATGCCTCCTTCTCAACTTCTTGCTTTCTCTTTCTCTGCAAAACATACTAGCAACGAGTACCAAAATGAGAAGCACGAATCCCTTATATTTTCAGATTGGAGGGTTTATTTAGCTTGTATGTAGATTCCTTCTTGCTCTTCTGCATTTAAATTAATTCCTGGTCTCTGTCAGCCTCCTCCTTCATTATAATCTTAATAAGGATAGCCAAAGTTATCAGTTTCTACCAATTACACAGTACATCACTCATTGTATGAGGCAAGATCTTTTTGCCTCCTCTCTCTATCCTACCACTGTTCATTATCTGTGGCAATGATATACTAACATCCCAAATTAATGTGAAAGGAGAAACACAGAAGAAGAAAAATAATTATCAATTTTGTCATCTTCAATCCATATCATATTTCTCAAATGTGTTTATTTGTGTGCATATGTTAAAAAATGCAAATGCACTCAGGGATTGAGTCAAATTCATGTGCTCTTAAGGCTGAAGAACTATGAACGAAATCCATGTGAATATGCCCTTGAGGGAATCTATATAGAAACTCACTGATAGGAAAGCACAACACAGACAAATACAAAGCATTAAGGAACTAAATTGATATGTTCAGGTCCAATAGAAGCTGAAGAAACACTACATGAGGGGAAAAAAGAGAGAATAAATGTGCATCCAGTGAAATATCAAGCTAACTTCCCAATTATACTCTATAAAAAAATGTGGCATAACATTAAAATACTCATGAAAACTGGGCATTGATGTTTAAGTTAGTGTACCACCAGAAGCATGAAAGTGAGACTCTCAGTTCTTAAGCTGTAAGCTGTGTGTTCTGAAGGCATAACATTAAAATACTCATGAAAACTGGGCATTGATGTTTAAGTTAGTGTACCACCAGAAGCACGAAAGTGAGACTCTCAGTTCTTAAGCTGTAAGCTGTGTGCTCTGAAGGCTATTTGGTCACTACAACTAGGCTGATAGCAAACTGGCCTCTGATACTTGTTTTAAATAATAATCATTTGGTCAAAAATATATATTAATCATAGCTATTATTCGACTAGTACTAATTATGTTATACAACAAAGTGATTCTGTTCTTATTCATGAATTCTTAAACATATTCATTAAATACATAATTTTTCAGATTTTTCTACTTTAAATTTCTAGCAATTATTCATGCTCTGGCTGTAATGTTAAAACAAATCTGAGGAAATTAAGTGTTTAATTATAGGGAATGCATTAGAAACAATTAAAAGCTGTGCATTAATATATACACAAAATAAAAATAGTTGAATAATATATATTAAATCATTGGAAATTCAAATTCTTCCTAATAATACCAAATGTTTTGCCTGAATTCAATGGTTTTAAGTAACACTAGATAGTAACTGGAAGAAAAAAGTGAGTAAAGAGCCAAAATTGTAGTTAGAAAATATTTTTAAGCTATCTCTCTGTTTGAATGCCTTTCTCCATATAAGGTGAATGCTCTTTCCAGGCGTGGTGTTCATGCACTTGTTTTAATGTATGGCCTATGTTGGAGAATGTGTTATGATGTGAGCAAGAATTTAGCTCTTGTAATATTAATTTACTGAAAATTCAGGGTCTATCTTTTGTAATAGCCTCTGTTATTTACTGACTACTACAGAAATTGGCACCGGAAGTGGAGAGTTGTCAAAAAATGAATCCTGAAATACATTGAGTTGGCTTCATGGTCAGGTGACGAAACAGTGAAAAACTGATATTAGAGGCTTGGAAATGTGTCAGATATTTAGATAAAACAACTTAGGGCAATGATCAGTGTAAGAATATGGTTTTGCCATTCAAACATCTATGTAGTATCATTTAGTTGAAAGCAAGGACTGAGTGAGCAGGTGGAGAAGATGCAAAATATAAAGCAGATTTGAGAACTGTGATTGAACTCTGCAGGTAATTTGTTAACACAGAATAGGAAACTGGACCAATATATTAGAAGCTTATTAGATAGTGGCCAAAAATATATTGCTAATAAATGAGCCTAGATTTAGTCTTTGACAATTAGAAAAATGCAAAGCATGCATATTTGTTATCTTTTTTAGGTTGAAAACTATCACAGTTAGAAGGGTTTTAGAAACCTAGATCCTGGCAAAAAGAAAAATGCCCAATAATATGTTTTCCATCCCACTCCACTTTTTTTTTGCCCTCAAGGCATTTGCAGATGCATCCATTATGTGTGCTCCAGAGGCTGAGAAGCTAAAAGAAAGCAGCCCCCAAGAGGCTAAGAAACCCAGCCAAGTTGGTAGTAATGTTACAAGGCTGGGGGCACAGAAATTAGAGTTCATAGCAATCAAGACAGCCAAGACTTCAAGGGTCAGAATACTAGAGAAAACAGAAATATAAAGTGAGTCCAAAATTTGGCACATCTCTTCTTGGGAACGAGCTGATTTGTAGTATCTGGCATAGAGGCTGAAAATTCAGGAAGTGGTGACTGAGAAGCTGACTAGAGATTTTGGCAGTTTCAAGGTGCTGGGGGTGGGGAAGAGATACAAACTGTAATTCAAGTTCTGCCAAGGAAGACTCCTTGGTAAACCTTGTAGACTTCACTTGAAAGACCTACACAGTGAATGCTTCCAAACACTGGCCCAAAACTGGCAGTAATGAATATGCTTTAAACCCTTTAGCTTGAAAGTGTGAGATACAAACTGTAATTCAAGTTCTGCCAAGGAAGACTCCTTGGTAAACCTTGTAGACTTCGCTTGAAAGACCTACACAGTGAATGCTTCCAAACACTGGCCCAAAACTGGCAGTAATGAATATGCTTTAAACCCTTTAGCTTGAAAGTACGCTATTTTTGATGACTTTTTCATTTGAAAAATTTCTGTTATTTCAGATTTGAGACATGAACATCACATTAATTTTTGCATGACACCATTTAAAAACCTTGTAACTGAAATTGTCATAGTATATGACCTCGTATACTTCATTATTTGTGTTATATTGTCTTAATCCTTACTAATTCCAAAATCTGTGCCAGATAGTAGATGTACAAAGGTGACTTAGGTATCATTCATTTTCTCTAGGAGTTTACAATTTAGTGGGGAGGCATCTGTGAAGGGAGACACTGAACTAAAGGGTATATACAGTGATAGGAGAAATCACGGGGAGGATGTGAAGATACATAAGAGCCTCACAATCTAAATGTGTGCCTTCGTGGTCATTGCTACCTTGCTCCCTCACTAAGGAAGACAGTAAACTTGACGATCAGATTCCATGAAGGACTGGATAAAGAAATCACTGGCATTTACATTTGAATGTTTTCTGATGTGTGTGTATATATGTACACATATACATACATACATATATACATATATATGTGTATATTTCTGTTTTAGTCCATTCAGGCTGCTATAACAAAATACCATAGACTGGGTAGCTTACAGTTCTGGATCCTGGGAAGTCCAAGATCAAGGCACCAGAAGATTCTGTGTCTGGTGAGGGCTTGCTTTCTGGTTCATAGACAGAAACTTCTCTCTGTAACCTCACATGATTAAAAGTACAAGAGAGCTCTCTAGGGTCTTTTTTTAAGGAGGGCACTGTATCAGTTCATTTTTATGTTGCTATAACAGAATTCCTGAGATGTGGTAATTGATAAAGAACAAGGGTTATTTAGCTTGTGATTCTGGGACAGCCTCATCTGTTGTGGGCTTCAGGCTGCTTCTACTCATCGTGGAAAGCAGCAGGCAACTGGTGGGTACAAGCAAATCACATGATGAGAGGAATGAGAGAGAAAGTGAGAGGAGGAGCCAGGATCTTTTAAACAACCAGCTCTCATGGGAACTAATAGAGCAAGAACACACTCAGAACTCCCCCACCCCCCATGGCTCCCCCAAGAAGAGCATTAATCCATTCATGGGGGATTCACCCCCACCCATGACAAACAGCTCCCCAACACTGCCACATTGGGGATCAGATTTCCACATGACTTTTGGTGGGGACCACATGTCCAAACTCTATCATGCACTAATGCAATTATGAGAGCAGAGCCTTCATAACCTAATCAAAGGTTTTACTTCCTAATACTATCGCCTTTGGGTAAGGATTCCAATATATGAATTTTAGGGTGGACACAAACATTCAGTCCATAGCAACATACATCATAAAATATTGCCCCATTTTACAGATTAGAAAAATGAGATTTATAAGGTGAAGTGAGTTTGACACAGAGCTAATAAGTGAATGAGGCAGAATTCAAAACCAGGTCCAGTTAGCTAGAGATACCTCATGATTCAACTACTTAAAAATAAGAATATAAGGAAAAATGAAGGGACTAAGCATTTGGCTTCATTTGTGTATCTCAACAATGACAAACTCAGGGATGACTACTTAGTAATTCCTCAGTTATTTAAACAGTGCCCGTTTCTTCCATTCACTCCATCCTGTGGTATAAAATAAAACTGCAATTGTGTTAACAAATTATAAACCCGTTGGTCTGGCATGTCAGTTATGAAATGGTGGAACACCAAGTTAGCCCATGTTCCCATTCCTTGAGTGTTGTAATTGGGTCTCAAGTATTTCTGAGCACCAACAAATATTCTTTTCTGCTATTTCTAGAAATAGATCTTGAGTCTTTGTCCTGAAGTTTCTTGCCTTAATGGATATCTAGACATTTGGTCCAGCACCAACTTCCTGTGGCTGTTTTGGGCTCCTGGTATGGATTTGATCTCTTGCAACTACCTTTTGTGTTCAGGTGAGCTTTGTTGCTATGTTCAGAAAGGGGCATTCTCTTCATCTTTTTAGGTTATGAAATAGCAAATATTCTCAGTTTCTCACATAGTCATGCTATGTACAATTCATTTGGTAGTATTTATTTTTTTACGCAGCCCTATTTTACAGGTACTTGAAAATTGGTCTTGGAAATTGATTCTAAAGATGTACTGAATGGGCTTATAGCAGTCTCTAGTTAAAATTGTCCTACCACTCCTCTTCTGAAACATGGAGCATTTGAATACGTGTCACATACATATACCTCCACCTGTTCTACTTAGGGAAAGTTTCTTCCTTTACATTTCTTAAAAAAACACAGGCTCCCTTTGCCCTGTGAGTCCTCCAAATGTGTTTCACTCAAGAGCTAGTACTGAATCTTAATTCTGCCCCTAGGGTCACCTGTTGCATTTATTTTTACTAAAAAATTGCTGGGGAGTTTAGCCAGAGAAAAATTGCTGGAAGAAGCTCTTGGGCCTATCTATCCCCAGAGCAATTCACCATGCAATGTGGCTCCTTTTATATGGTTAAGATTATTGTGTTATGGTAATGCAGCTTTGAGATTGGAGTTGAATACCTTCATTGAACTGGATGCTGTCACCTGTTGGAGATCACAAATACACCCATTCAACTCTCTGTAAGCAAGTGCCCTTCTAGTTTATTTTTCATGCAAATAGATTCAACAAGGGCCAAGCTCTGCAGCTTTGCCACTTTGGCTGTACTTATGCCTCACAGACAGAAATACAGTCTTGGACTAACTGGATAAGGATGGCCAGTGCCTTATATCCATAAGCTGCTGCAGCATTCCCATTTTATTCCCTTCCATTAGCAGGCATCAGCAGCAACAGGTTGGATGAGGTTGTAGGAAAACCCTTCAGCCAGAGCCTGTATTTTCACTCTCTGTTTGAGCCTACATATGTCAGGAGGCAGTTGGAACAAAAGCTCGCTTATACAAGGTTGCCAGTTCTTTATTGTTAGACATAACCAAAAGGTAAAACTCCTGAGCTGATATGTAACCTGAGGGCAGCCTCTGGCCACCACAACTCTGAGTTGATATTTAGATGGACAGTCAAATCCTTTAGAAAAAAGAAAAAAAAAAAAAAAGCTAGTTAAATGTAAACAGCAACTAAACTTTATAGTTATCACTTTTACTCACAGATTCATTTCTCCTTATACTTGATCACTTGGATGAAACAAATTGGCAAGTATGTTGAAGATATGTAAAATTGGCAAAGAGAGAATGGATTATTTTATTATTATTATTATTATTATTATTATTAATTATTATTCTCATTGCCAATAGCATAGGAAAACATGGAAATATAGAAAAGAAGGAATTAGGCCTTATAAAAGGGATGATTGCCAATGGTTTACTTTTCCAGTTAGTTCAAATGGGATGTTATGAAAGAAACTGTGGCTAATCACCAAAATAGGGGGAAGCAAGGTTGATAAGAATATGTGTTGCATCTGTGCTTGCCTCTATGTTTGTGGTATATTTAGCTCAGTGCTGCCTGAAGAAAACATGGCTGGGAATCAATGACCTTATAGTTCATTTCTACTTCCATGATTCAAAGGAATTATTTAGAATATTATGGAGTAATAAATTTAAATGCAGCTAATGTGTCTCTGGAAGCACTATTATCACAGATAGTGGGGAGTTGCATCTCCTGTTTGCAATAATAGCAATGAGAGCAGTGCAATTCATCAGAGATGTTTCACCAGACAAGAAAAAGTGCTGACTGTAGCCAAATGGAATGAGGAGATAAAGGACACCAGTGTAGCATGGGAAAGAATTCCTCAGAAAATTAATGTGTCCCCAAAGGACTATCCACTACTTAATAATAAACATGCTTTGAGAAAAATGAAAGCAAATGAACATGAATAAAGGGCAAAATTTAATCAGAGCAACTCTGCTAAATGACAAGAGACATCAGCTAAACAGGCAAGTAGATATGTAGAATACAGGTGTGGGCTTACAAAGGAATGAATTAAGTTCCTTGCAATGAAAGGTTTTATCCTTTCCACATTTGCAAATCTTTTTCCCTCTTCAAAATCCTCCTCACATCCTACTTCTAGGAAGCCTTCCCAGGAAACTCAAACTCACTTTAGTTCAAACTTTATTGCCTGGGTCATTCAGGTGGCAATAAATCCTGTATCTATGTGTTTTGAGGATGAAGTGGGAGTGTTGGGAAAAAGGAGAAGCAGTTCATACTTACTACTGTGCAGAACCACATGTCTCCTCCTCCCCTTCCCTTTTCATTTAGTAAATGGCAACTTCACTTTCCAGATTGCTCAGGACATCAAAACTTAAGTAATCCTTGATTTTACTTATGTGTGTACACACACACACACACATATATATGTATTTATGTATATAGGCTTTACTTTTTAAATTTACTAATTAAAAGAAAGTGAAGAGAGTTTCCATATACCTAATACTTAATTGCCCCTATTTTTCACATCTTATATTAGTATTGCAAATTTGTAACAATTAATGAGCCAATATTGAGACATTTTATTAATGAAAGCCTATACTTTATTCAGATTGCCTTAGTTTTCACCTAATTCTCTTTTTCCGTTGCAGGGTCCAATCCAGAATACCACATTACATTTATGCTATGGACCAGTTGTTTGTGTTTCCCCACAATTCATAAGTTAAGGCCCTAATATTGTGGAGTTTTGAGGTAGAGCTTTTGGAAGATCATTAGATTTGGATGAGGTTATGAGGGTGCAGACCCCGTGAAGGGACGGAAGCCCTTATAAGGAGATGAGGAACCCAGAGCTCTCTCTCTTTGCCGTGTGAGAACGCAGCAAGAAGATGCCATCTGTGAACCAGGAAAAGAGTTCTCCTCAGAAGCAGAATCTGTTGGGACCTTTCTTGGACTTACCAGCCTCTAGAACTATGAGAAATAAATGCTCATTGTGTAGGCCACCAAATCTATGGTATTTTTGGTAGAGCAGCTCAAACTAAGGCAATTTAGTAGTCATACCCCCTTACACTGTTCTTAGCTTTTAGCTGTCAGATGTACCTTGTTTTTGATGACCTCAAAAGTCTTGATGACCTTGAAAATTTAGAGCAGAAATAGCCCAGTATTTTATAGAATGTCTCTCTGTTCGAATGTTTTCCTCATGATTAGACTGGGGTTACAGTTTTAGGGAGGCAGACACAGAAGGAAGTTACCACTCATATCAAATCACATCCTGGGCTTTTCTTTTTGTCTCACAGAGCACAGCCAACCCATTAGCAAATCCCCTTGGCTTTTACTGGCATATTTCCAAAATCTAATCAAAATATTACCCACTACTACCACCCTGAGTCTTTGTTGTCATCATTTTTCTTCTGGGTAATTTTAGTAACTTCTTAACTGATCTGCTGCTATAGATTGGATGCCCCATTGAGGGTGGGAAATCCTATTATGGTAATTGAAAGGTGGGGCCTTGAAGAGGTGATTAGATTGTAGGACCATGAGATAGTGAATGGATTAATAATGGTGGTCAGGGGCATGGTTCTGAGGGCTTTAAAAGAAGAGCACATGAGAGGTTAGTTTTTCTCTGCTCCACCATTTTCTATCCTGTGAGACCCCTGTTTCAGTGTTGCCACCACTTAGGCTTTCACCAGATGTGTTTCCTGGACTTTGGACTTCCCAGCCTCTGAAACTGTAAGCAATAAATTTTATTTTCTTTATAAGTTACCCAATATCAGATATTTTGTTATAAGTAACAAAAAATGGACAAATACATCTGCTTTCTTCCTCCCCCTCACTCATAGAGAAGCCAGAGTAAGATTTTTAATTTAGGTCATTTCACTCCTCAACTCAATACCTTCACTGATTCTCATCTTGTTCAAAGTAAAAGTCCCACAATATCCTACATGATCTTGCCCCTATCCTGTCTCTGACTGTATCTTTCACCAGTTCACACTTACAACCCACCCGCTTCTTTTGTATCTACTTGCATAAGGTACTCTTGATTCATTACTAATAAGGTGTTCCTTCTTGTCATTTCTCAAGTGTGTTAGTAAAATCCCAGTGGAATGTTTGACTCCGGGATCATTTCTTTTCCTGTCTAATGTGTACTTCACTGAGACAGCTCATCAGTTGAGGTTAGAAGTGATATACAAAAATTACAAATCACTAAATAACCGTATTCCAAACCTGGTTTGGGTCCCATACACCATAAAATAATTTGTGTAACTATCCTCATTTATCAAGGTCCTGTGGAAATAATGCATTAAAAAAGGTTCCCATGCCAATTCTATTATCTAAAATAAATGAAAATAATAGTTATCATTTCTTACCCTAACCATTAGTTAGACACAATGCTAACCCCTTTGTATCCAGTATATGAGGACACTTCAAAAAGTTCACAGAAAAATAGAGTGAACTTTTTGAAGACTCCTTGCATTTACTCTAAACCATTCCATGGATTTCCATCTCACCTGTTATTAAATAAACACTCATCTTGGTGGACACAGTCCACAAAAGCTGGCATCTCTTCTCCTTTCCAACTTTGCCTTTGTTCATGCTTCTCCCTGCTCCCTATGCTGTCACCACACGGACCTTTTATTCCATCTCACCACCTTTTCCACACACTTCCTGGAATGCTCTTTCACTGTGTCTTAGTCAGTTTGGGCTGTTATAACAACAATAATACAGACTGAGTGGCTTAGACAGCAAACATTTATGCCTCATAGTTCTGGAGGCTGACAAGTACAAGAACATGGTGTTGGCTGATTTGGTTCCTGGCAAGAGGTATCTTCCTGGCTGACAGGCTACCCTTTTGTCACTGTGTTTTCAGACGGTGGAGAGAGAGACAGAGAGCGCTGGTCTCTCCCTCTTCTTAAAAGGGCACTGTTGGGAAAAAAAAAAAAAAATAGTGAGGGCCCCTCAGATGTTCAGAATCTTGCTGAGCATCTGATGTAAATATACGCATGTGTGCCCAGGTGTTCCTTGATATTGTCTAATGTGATTGTGCATGTGCAGTTCTGCCCAGTCCGCCATCTTCTGTATGGAAATTGCAGATAGTGGGGTGCTTCCAATGCTGCTCCTCACATTTTGGGGTTGGATTCTGCATCCCTGAAGGTGTTTTGGATTGTGGACTTGAGTATAAAGGACTAACTGCACGGATGTGCGAAGCTTGTAGAGACGCTCTGGGAAGCCACTAGGGCAGGTGCTCCTAGCTCTGAATAAAGCCTATTATTTCTTCACCCACTGCTCCCAGGACCTTCTTCTATTACCTAGCTCGTAGAGCTGCATATGGAGAGTTTGTGATCCAGTTTGGACAATGGGCTCGAGGGGTCTGTGAACCCTAGCCCTAGCTCTACAGTCACTAATCCCATCTAGACATACACACTTCCCAAGGGTCCCATCTTCAAATATCATCATTCTGGGGACTCGAAATTCAACATATGAGTTTTGGGGGGACACAAATCAGTCCATAGCACATGAAACTTGACATAACTTACTTCATCACACTCCGTGTAGGTCTCTATGCAAAGCCAGCTTCCCAGAGAGGCGTTCCCTGTTCACATTGAACATAAATTCCCTTATACTCCTAGGGTTACCCTGTAACAAAGCAGTAGGTGGTAGAGCCAAAATCTTCCCTTGGTCTGTTTAAACTTCAGACTCCTTCATCGCAATCACTATGGAGTCAATGACTTCAAACACGTTCACATGCCAATCCTTATCTCTTTACATGACCATTTTTTTCCCCCACCAATCCATACTTTCTGATGATGAGATTTTCCCTGCCTTTGCTGTCTCTTTATAAGATTTCTTCTGCTTTCTTCACCACCATAAGTTACTTGTTTCAAACTATGAACTTGCATGAAAACTTACTATTTGTGATACTAGAGGAGAGTTTCTGGGGAGGCCCGATGGCCAGACTTAACCCACCTCATCCTCTTACCAGGTTCTTGACTCTGTCACAGGAAAGAATTCAAGAGCAGAGTCACAGTGCAAAGTGGGAACAGTTTAATGTCACAGATAAGAGATACAGATTTCACAGAGAAAGGGCAGCCTAGCTTCAGAGATTGAGCAGGGTCCACACGAAGTTAGAAATACACATTCACAGACAGACAAAGTACAGGCTGGCTCAACAGTGAACAGAGGCCTGCGAAAGGCAAATTTGATACAAAAAGAAAGAAATACACACCTCAGACAAAGTGTGGTGGGCCCCAAGAGAGTGAGCAACATTCCTGCCTTCCACTGGGATTCCACTTTTATAGTTTTGCTATCCAATACATATTCATTCTATCTAATGAATGTTTAACTAAGGGGTTGGTTCCCATTATATAATCTAATCTTACACATGCTCAGGAGGTTTCCTTTTAGAGCATGTTCACTGGTAAAATCCTATCACATGCACCAATCGTATTCAAGAATACTCTGTGTTTTTTAGCACCACTATTGGAAGGTCATTCAAAGGATAAATTCCACTATAGTGAGCCTGCTAGGCTGTTAGGCTTATATAGCCCTTTTCTATTGAGCATGCCAAGCCACTGGATTTGCATAAGTCAGCCCGCTGAGGTCTCAATTTCGCATGTTGGTGCTGACAATAGGTGCAGTAAGCAATAGTAACTCTCCCCTAAGGAAAAGCCTGGAAGAGGGGCTTGAGCCCTTGGGGAGTGGCTTGAAACTTAGACGTGTGTCCTGAAACCCAAACCCATGGAAACTGAGCATCTGCTGTTTCATTTGGAAATGACCTTTCCCTCCCAAGATCTTCTTCACTGTTTAGTGTCCTTACTGTCCACACTCCTCCTTTGGGGCTATGAAGAACTATCTTATATAGTAAATCTTTCCTTAGCCACTCTATACACTTACAAGATAACATGATTATTGATAAAAGGTACCTTGCTTACATATATTTGTAAGTTCCTCTGTGCCCAGAAATTGCTCTGAATATAGTGACTATTCAATCATGTTCTTGAATTAGAAGCATTATGTAATGATGTGAAAATTCTCCAAAATACAATATATTCTTAAGTTAAAAAAAAAAAGCAGAGAATGATGTAAATAGCATTTTAAAATTTGAGGAGAGAAAAGAAGATAAATATATATTAGTGTTTACTTGTAGATGCATGCAAATCTCTAGATGAATAAACTTGAATGTAAAAGTATGACTGCTATTTTGTGTGGGGCAGAACTGATCACATAGGGACAGACATGGGAGAGATTTTTTCCATAATTTTTTTTTTCTGAATGTTTAACTAAAATTATATATTACTTATTCAAATGAATAAATAAAACAAGCTGGGAATATAAATATATAGAAGAGTATCTGAGAAAAATTACCACTACTTTCTCTGTAAGTTGGGAGTATAGATGATAGACTGACTTTAAATTAGTACAGTTCTGTATTGTTGGATCTTTTTTAAGACACTTATACTTTTGTCATTAAAATGTCCTAAATTTTTTAAAAAGTATTTTTCCAACGGTTATAAATAAAAGACAAAAAAACTGAGCAAGAACAACTTTGGCCCAGGGAAGGACCAAAGAAAACAACAAGTGGTCTACATTCTTTTGATTCTGTATAGATTTCTACCTTATATATCCTTGAAAAGTGGCCATTCTGTAGCTAAGTTTTCATTTATTCACTTATTTCTTTGGTTTAGTGTATTAGTTTCCTGTCAGTGCTAAAACGAATTGCCACAGCTTAGTGACTAAAAACAGCACCTATTTATTATCTCCCAGTTCTGAGGATCAGAAGTATACGTACAGGGATCAGCTGCCTCCTCCACTAGGCTGAAATCAAGGCATACACAGAGCTGCATTCCTTTCTGGAGACTCTTGGGGAGAATCTACTTCCAGATTCTTTCAGATTGTTGAAAGGATTTAGCCTCTATTTCTGAGGTGGCTATAGCCTGGGGTGTTGTATGCAGTCTCTAGCCATTCCCATTCTTTCGCTGTTACCTCCTGTAAACGTGGGCGAGTCCTTCTCCCACTCCCCTTCTGCTGCATCTGTCAGACTGCAGCCTGAGAAATGTCTCTGCTTGTAAGGGTCCACATGATTTATTGGGCTCCCCTTGATAATCTGAGATAGTATTACCATCTCAAGATATGTACTCTTAATTACATCTGCAAAGTCCCTTTTGCTATGAAATTTAACATATTCAGTTTCCAGGGATTCCAATGTGGGAATCTTTGTGGGGGAGGAAGCATCATTCTGCCTACCACATTTGTATGGTTCTCTTGTGATAACCAGGAGACTCCTTGTACCTGGGAAGTCCAGGAAAAAGGACTTTTTCTCTGAAACACAAAATAGATAGTCCTGAGTATAGTGTGCTATGTAAGAGGCAATAAAAACATTGGGTGAAATGGTTGTGAATAACAGGCTGTTCTTTTTTCTAAGCTATTTCTTCCAGCTTTGTTATTATTTGAAATAATTCTGGAGCATGAATTAAGCAATCAATATGAAAATACTACCTTTACCACAAAGTAACTATGATTTTAATTCAACCTTCTGAGCCACCACTATTATCATCTCTAGTTGTTCTGGAAAAAAAAAAAAACTGCTTAACAATGAGTTGAAAAATAAGACAAAATTAAACAATTCATACTTATTCTTTTAAATGTCTCGCCTTAGGGATTTGCATTACATAATGTTATTCTCTAGCCTGCCCTTAAAACTGTATTCCATTGCAAATTTGAGAGTTAAATCACTCTGNCCTCTATTTCTGAGGTGGCTATAGCCTGGGGTGTTGTATGCAGTCTCTAGCCATTCCCATTCTTTGGCTGTTACAGGCTGTTCTTTTTTCTAAGCTATTTCTTCCAGCTTTGTTATTATTTGAAATAATTCTGGAGCATGAATTAAGCAATCAATATGAAAATACTACCTTTACCACAAAGTAACTATGATTTTAATTCAACCTTCTGAGCCACCACTATTATCATCTCTAGTTGTTCTGGAAAAAAAAAAAAACTGCTTAACAATGAGTTGAAAAATAAGACAAAATTAAACAATTCATACTTATTCTTTTAAATGTCTCGCCTTAGGGATTTGCATTACATAATGTTATTCTCTAGCCTGCCCTTAAAACTGTATTCCATTGCAAATTTGAGAGTTAAATCACTCTGTAAAATTTTGTCTAATCATATAAGTCTCCTCTAAACATTAGACTCATGATAGCATGTCCAATATTTCATTTATTATCATCATCAGATTGCTAGATGCATTGTTTTCTTCTACTCTGAGATCATTAATTAAGATGTTTTTGGTGACTGAACATCTCCCCACCCCAATATACCTCATTAAGAATCTCCTGGCACCAGAATTCTTGGGCCATTTATCAGTTCCACTTGGCCTCAGTCCTTGATCCCACTTTGCTGCATATGAGAGCCTCATCAAATCTGACTGTAATTAGAGTAATAAGGCCAGACTCTGAGATATTGTCAGAGACCACTGCAGACTTCCACAGGGAACTCAACACCCTCTGAATAAAGATTAGATCTAATGATAGTCTTGAGTCAGGCCTTTGCTCCATAGGCCATAGAACAGTAAGTCTGAGGGAGGAATGGGGATGAAGAGAGTGAGTGGGTTTGAGAAACATTTAAGTAATAACATTGGTATGACTTGGAAATGGAATAGCTGTAGGGAATGAAGGTGATGCCCAAGTTATACCTGTTGTGCCTTCAATAAGGAACAGTGATGCCCCTCCCTTAGGGAATACAGAAAGAACATTATTGTGTGTGTGTGAGTGTGTGTGTTGTGTTTGTGTTTGTAGTGAGGAATTGTAATAAGTTTATTTTTATAACACATGTCCGATACCTCTTGGGAAGCTCTAAATAGAGATGAGCAGTAAGCATTTTCATATGTCTGGACTTCAGGAGTGGGGTCTGAGTTTAGATTTGA
>NW_007730119.1:121198-123241 GCF_000696425.1 Galeopterus variegatus | reverse complement strand
CCCAAAAAAAAAAAAAAAAAAAAAAATCCAGAAAGCCATTCATTTCTCTCCAGAGACAGAGAGGCTTCCTGGTGATGATAATGTTAAGCAGCAAATAGTGCTGCCACTCAAATGTAAGCTAAGTGGAGTGGGGGGGGGCGAGGGGGGGCAAGACCTTAGTCAATTTTGTTCACTGCTGTATTCTCAGTTTTCACAACAGTGTTTTTCATATAGTAGGTGTTCCATAAATTTTATTTAATTAGTCAATAGTAAATGCTCTCTTATGACCACTAGCATTGTATGGAGCTGTACAATTTATTGTTATGATAAATTCTAGTGACTGGTATGGTATATGTTGAAATGTTTGGAGAGATAAATGTAATTTCTGGAACATAATTCCTGAACTGGAAGAAGATCAACAATTTAGTAATGAGGTGATTTATGTAGATTTATACACAATCAAAACTGCCCTTGGGTTATAGATATGTTTCAATTCAAGTTAATTGGACAAAAAATTATCAAGAAGGTCAAGTATTTAAGGAAATGTGACAGATGCAAGAGACGCAAAAAGAGAGAGAGAGAGAGATTCTGCTACCAAGTAATCTGAAATTCATTACAATAGAAATAAAGTTGCCTGCTGTTCCCCAAAACAGGAAAAGTGAAAACAAGTCTGACAGATAGGTGTTGGTCAAATTGTACAAGATTTCAGTTATGCAAAATGCATAAACCCTAGATACCTGCAGCATAGTGCCTATAGTTAACAATACTGTATTGTATACTTAAACATTTGCTAAGTGAGTAGATCTTATGTTATGTTCTTATCACAAAAATAATAATAAATAAAGATGAGAAGATTTTTTGGAAGTAATAGATATGCTTATGGCATTGAGGGTGGTGATGGTTTTACAGGTATATACTTATCTCATACTCATCAATTTGTATATATTAAATACATACAGTTTTTTATATGGTAATCGTACTTCAATAAAGTGTGCAAAATGGTTCAGCTTTTATGGAAAATGGTATGGACATTCCTCAAACAATTACAGATAGATCTACCATAAGACCCAGCTACTCCACTGCTGGGTATATACCCAGAGGAATAGAAATCATCATGTCGAAGGAACACCTGTACTCTCATGTTTATTGCAGCACTATTTACAATAGCCAAGAGTTGGAACCAGCACAAATGTCCGTCAACAGATGAGTCAATAAGGAAAATGTGGTATTCTACACAATGGAATACTACTCTGCTATAAAAAAAAAATATGAAATACTACCATTCTCAGCAACATGGATGGATTTAGAGACAATTATATTAAGAGATATAAGCCAGGCACAGAAAGAAATGCCACATGTTCTCACTTATTCGTGGGTGCTAAAAATGAACAAACAAATGGGGTGGGTGGTGGAGAAGACACAATAATCACAATTCCTCGAACTTGTTAAGACAAGTTAACAGATTTGACGTTGATGGTGGGGGGGGGGTCAAAAGGAGGGGGGAAAAAGGAATTGGTAAAGAGACATGAAAATCAACTACATTGTATACTGATAAATTAAAATAAATAAAATGAAATAAAAATAAAATACACTGGAATATTGTATACTCCTTAAAAAAATACACTGGAATATTATATACTCCTTAAAAAAAAAATCTTTTCACGTGCTAAAACATGGATGAATCTGGAGGACATTATGCCAAGCTAAATAAGCCAGTCACAAAAGGACAAATATTGTATGATTTCACTACTGTGAAGTATCGAAACTTGTGAAAATCACAGAAATGGAGTGGAAAGGTGGTTGCCACAGCCTGGGGGGAAGGGGGAAGGAGAGATTAGTGTTAAGTGGGTACAGAGTTTCAGTTTTGCATAATGAAAAAGTTCAATATACCTGTTGCACAACAATGTGAATATACTAAACTCTACTGAACTGTACACACAAAAAAGAGTTAAGATGATAAATTTAATGTTATGTGTTTTTTACATATACAATCATATTATTACGTGTTTTATTGTAGATTATTTTTATTATGGTAAAAACACAATTCTTCAAATCTTGGTGATT
>NW_007730119.1:119723-120443 GCF_000696425.1 Galeopterus variegatus | reverse complement strand
GTGTTTTATTGTAGATTATTTTTATTATGGTAAAAACACAATTCTTCAAATCTTGGTGATTTTAAAATTTCCTTCAACTCAGATATACCTCCTAAGTTTTAGATGAATATCTTCAATTCTCTAGTAGTCAAATCTGAGAAGTTCAACAGGCAATCAAATTTTTAAAAAGAAATAGAGCTTGTCTTTTCTCTATACCACCCACTAGATTCCCCTCCTAAGATGTTTTGTCTTTGCTTTTCTTTTTTTCTAGAGACAGATACCTGAGCATCACCTTGAATTCTCCTCCCTATCACCTGCATAGCTAATCAATCTCATATCCTGTCATTTTGACCTTTCTGGTGCCTTTTGATGTATATGCTTTTTTCCACCCCTGGTGCTGTTGATTTAATTCAGTTTAATTCACTATCATCTTCATCAAGGACTATTGAAAGTTCTCTTAACCGGTCTCCCTCCAGGACTATCCACATCTCATTTTCAATCTTTACACTGAAATAATAAAAATATCACTAAAATAGAAACAGGAATATGGTACTTTGCTGTAGGTGTGGTTTCAACCAGTAAATCAATGTTTTTGCACTGACAGTAACAGTCTCTACATAGCATAATTACTCTCAAACAGTTACTTTCTCTTTTTATGACCCAAGTCTTACTACCAAATGCTCTCTTTAGCAGTTGATGGTTCAGTATGTACCAAAATCCAGGAAAAGAGGGAAATCAAGT
>NW_007730119.1:99450-117991 GCF_000696425.1 Galeopterus variegatus | reverse complement strand
TTTTGTGGCTGGTAAGGGAATCGCAACCCTTGGCTTGGTGTCACCCGCACCACGCTCAGCCAGTGAGGGCCCCGGCCGTCCTTATATAGGATCCAAACCCACGACTGCGGCACACCCAGCGCCACTGCACTCACCCGAGTGAGCCAGGGGGTCGGCCCCTTATCCACTCTTTTAAGTCTATTTTCTCTTTTGCAAAATTAGGATAAAACAGATTCACATACTAGATACTGTTTTGAATTGTCTCTGTAGTTCACAATAATTCCCTTTTGCGACAGTCCTCACCTCTCAATATTGGGAAGATCCAGAAGCTACTGGTGTTATCATATACAGCATATCTGGCTACATGGGATTTGGTCAAAGGTGGAGTGTCAAGCTGAGTCTATCAAAACTTACCCTCCAGAAATCTGTAATAGAGACTTATAGAGCCTAATATATTCTACACTTTAGTCTGGAGGGTTATAAATCAGGATTCTATGGGGTTAGATGTTTCCTATTACTGCATGGGGAAAGCAGAGAAAACTAACATGCAAAGAGAAATCAATACAGTTGATATATCAATGGAAAAAAAAAACACAGAGATGAGAGATCTTATGCAAGAGAGGCTGGTGGAAGAGAATGAAAGCTAAAGTGAGAAAAGAGTAAAAGCAATTGAAAAGGAAGACTGATAAATAGCTGCTTCAGTTCAAAATATAAATATATTTTTCAATTTTGGTTTCAGTTTTTCAGTTAATCACTCAACAGGTATTTACTGAGTACATATCATGTGCAAGGCACATTTTTGGCTGCTACAGAAACAGCGTTGAATAAGACAAAGAGAGCTTCTTCACTTGTAGGATTTATATTCTCTTAGGAGCCACTGAAATAGATAATGGTAAACAAGCATTCAGCAATATTAATAAGCACCATATAAAAGGTAATATATGAGGATACTTCAAAAAGTTTGTGGAAAAAATAAAATTTAAAGGTAATACAATAGCCAAGGTGTGGAATCAACATAAATGTCTATCTACAGAAGACTGTATAAGGAAAATGTGGTATGTCTACACAATGGACCACTACTCAGCCATAAAAAAAAATAAAATAAAATAAAAAATTAAATTTTGTCATTTGCAGCAACATGGATGAACTTGGAGAAAATTATCTTAAGTGAAATAAGCCAGGCCCAGAAAGAGGATATATATCATAAATGGGAGCTAAGAAAGAAAAAAGAAAAAGAAAGATCACAATAAAATATAGAATTTTCAGAAGAAGACAACAGACCTATAGTTACTAGAAGTGAGAAAGGGGATGGGGGAGGAGAGTTTGGGAGTAACTGGATAAGGGACACAAGGAGTCATTATGATTTGTAATGATGAATATGCTAATAATATTGATTTGATCATCACTTGCTATGCAAAAATACTGATAGTCAACTCTGTACCCCGTAAATACGTATAATCAAAAATAGATAAATAAAAATATTTTTAAATAAATAAATACATAAATAAAGGTAATATAAATCTTCATGAACTTTTGGAAGCACCCTTGTAAATGACATGCTTGAGAGTGACTGAGAAGATGTATGGAGGAAGACTTGCTTACATAGTACTGTCACTATATTTTTCAGGGAAGTTCCTCTGAGGACAACTGTGCCCAGATCTGGACTGTGAGAAGAAAAGAGCCCAGTGAAAATCTGGAGCAAGCATGGCTTCTCACTGTACCTTTTGGTTTTATAAGATAACCTAGCATCCTTTACATAAATGTCACTATTTAACCTGATTGATTTTATGGCTTGAAAACAGGAATCTTAACCAGATTATAGCTCTTATTGTGATAAATAAACTAGCAACATCATAAGAGAAGGTTAGGAGTACCCTGTTCTTACAATTAGCTAAAAGTTTCCTTTTCCTAATAAACTATAAAATAATGGTGCTTTCTATGAATTGAAATTCCTGCTTCTAGTGTTTATTAGCTTTTAATTTAAAACTGCTCTTGTAGATTAAAAATGCCACCAATAAAAGGGCATGACCTAAGTTGAATCCCAAGTTTACATGAACCATTCATCAGTAAAAGAGACTAAACATGAACACTGCCCAGAATACATTACCTTCAACAATTCCTGTTTATCTCCAGGCCTCCAAAGCAAAGGGTTACATAAACTGGCCCTGGGCCTAAAATTTTTCTATCTGCTAATGGCCAGAAAGAGAGATGATCAGGAAGCAGATGGTAATACGGTCTCTGGAAGTAAAGGAACCTCTTAATCCATTGATAAGTATTAGGAAAACTTCTGCTTTCTTGTTTGTTTGTTTTTTTAATTGTAACATAGTTGATTGATCATTTCTGTGGGGTACTGAATTGAATATCATTACCTGTGTGCAATATGTGATGCTCAAATCAGGATAATTAGTATATTTAACATTGTATAATGTAACCACTTTTTTGTGGCCTTTTACCGAGTCCTCCCTTACCACCCTCCACATCCCCTTTTCCCACCTCTGGTAAACTCCTTTTGAAAATTGAGCTTATTATTATGATTGCTGTATCTTTCTTTTTATTTTATTTTATTTTATTTATTTGTTTATTTTTTAGATCTCACGAGTGTGAACATGTGGTATTTCTCTTTCTGTTCCTGGCTTATTTCACTTAACATGATTTTCTCTAAGTTCATGCATGTTGCTATAAATGGCAGGATTTCTTTTGTTTGTTTGTTTGTTTGTTTTTAATGGCAGAGTAAAATACCATTGTGTAGACATAACACATTTTCCTTATCAGTAATCTGACTCTGGATGTTTAGGTTGGTTCCAACACTTGGCTATTGTAAATATGGCTGTGATAACCACAGGGGTGCAGGTATCCATTCAACATGTTGATTTCCATTCCTTTGGATACATACCCAGCAGGATCATAGGGCAGTTCTATCAGTAGTTGTTTAAGCAAACTCTATACCATTTCCATAATAGCTGCACTGGTTTACAGTCCCACAAACAGTGTGAGAGGGCTCCCCTTTCTCTGCATCTTTATCAGCATTTGTTGTTCTGTCTTTTTGATAACAGCCATTGTAACTGGGGTGAGATGATATCTCAATGTGATTTTGATCTGCATTTCCCTGATGCTGAGTGATGTCGAGCATTTTTTTTCATGTGTCTGCGGCCATTGTATATCTTCCTTTGAGAAATGGCTATTTAGCTCTTTTGCCCATTTTTTAATTGAATTATTTTTGGTTTTTTTACTGTTAAGTTGTTTGAGCTCTTTGTATATTCTGAACATTAATCCTTTGTCAGATACATAGTTTGCAAATATTTTCTCTCACTCTAGAGATTGTCCTTTCACTCTGTTAATTGTTTATTTTGTTGTTCAGAAGCTTTTTAGTTTGATATAATCCCATTTGTTTATTTTTCCTTTTGTTGCCTATGCTTTGAGGGTCATTTTCATAAAGGTTTTTCCCAGTCCTACTTCCTGAAGTGTTTCTCCTGTGTTTTCTTTTAATAATTTTATAGTTTCAGGTCTTATATTTAAGTCTTTAATCTATTTTGAGTTTATTTTGGTATGTTGCAAGAGGTATGTGTCTAGTTTCATTTTTCTGCATATGGATGTTCAATTTTCCCACTACCATTTATTGGAAGGGCACTCTTTCCCCCAATGTATATTTTTGGTGCGTTTGTTGAACATCATTTTGCTATAAGTTTATGGGTTGATTTCTGGTTCTCTATTCTTTTCAATTGGCCTGAGCATCTGTTTTTATGCCTATACTATGCTCTTTTGGTTACCATAGCTTTGAAGTATAGTAGTATAATTTGAAGTCAGGTAGTATTATGCCTCCAGCTCCCCCCCCACCCCCAGGATTGCTTTGGCTAATCCAGGTCTTTTGTTGTTCCATGTGATGTTAGGATTGTTTTTCTATTTCTGTGAAGAATTTCATTGGTATTTTGGCAGGGATTGCATTGAATGTACAGATTACTTTGATAGTATGCACATTTTCACAATCTTAATTCTTCTAATCCAACACCATGGAATGTCTTTCATCTTTTTGTGTCCTCTTGAATTTCTTTCAACTATGATTTGTAGTTCTCATTGTAGAGATCTTTCTCCTGCTTGGTTAAATTAATTCCTAGGTATTTGTGTGTGTGTGTGTGTGTGTGTGTGTGTGTGACTATTCTAAATAGACTAGCTTTGTTGATTTCTTTCTTTGCTAGTTCATTGTTGGAGTCTAAAAATGCTACCAATTTTTGCATGTTAATTTTATATCCTACAACTTTACTGAAATAGTTTCTCAACTCTCAGTGGTTTATGTTTTGTTTTGTTTTTTAATTTGTTTTTGCTTGTGGATTTTTTTTTTTTGTAGACTGTTTAGGTTTTTGTATATATAGGATAATGTCATCTTCAAACAGGTACAATTAGCTATTCTTATATCAGATAAAATAGACTTTAAACCAAAAACTATTAAAAAAAAGACAAGGAAGGCTGCTACATAATGATAAAGGGATCTATCCATAAAGAAGACATAACAATTGTAAATATATATGCACCCAATATTGGATAACCCAGATATATAAAGCAAAGACTATTAAACCTAAGGAAAGAGATAGACCCAAATACAATAATAGTTGGGGACCTGAACACCCCTCTCTCAAGATTGGACAGACCATCTGGGTAACAAATCAACAGATAAATTCAGGATTTATACTACATTTTAGACCAATGGGACTTGGCAGATATCTACAGAACATTTTATCCAATAACCACAGAATTTTCATTCTTCGCATCAGTGTATGGAACATTTTCCACGTGTTAAGTAGATCACACATCAAGCCTCAACAAATTTTGAAAAATTGAAATTATTTCAAGTATCTTCTGAGACCAAAATGGGTTAAAACTAGAAATCAATAAGAAGCAAAACTCTTTAAACAATAAAAATACATGGAAATTAAACAACATGCTCCTGAACAACACATGGGTCCAAGAATAAATTAAATAGGAAACCAAAAAATTTCTCAAAACTAATGAAAATAAAGACACATCATACCAAAACCTGTAGGACACTGCAAAATCAGTACCAAGAGGAAAGTTTAATGCAAGAAAAACTTACATCAAAAAATTAGAAATATTTCAAAAAAACCACCTAATGCTACACCTCAAAGAACTAAAAACCAAGAAAAATTCAATTCCAAAACTAGTAGACAGAAAGAAAGAATTAAGATCAGAGCAGACTTAAATGAAATAGATACCCCCAAAATGATACAAAAGATCAATGAAACAAATAGTTGGTTTTTTGAGAAGGTAAACAAAATAAACAAACCATTAGCTAGGCTAACTAAAAGAAGAAGAGAGAAGACACAAATAATACAAATTCGAAATGAAAAAGGAGACATTACCAACTTTTGCTTTTTGTGTAGCCTCACTCTTGATGCCTGTGGTTAGAAATGTTCCTTTGGAAACAGCAGACATAGGAAGATATTACATGTTCAGAGATTTTCCTTTTTAGCAATTTCATTTGTTTGCCTGCCACACCCTATAATTGATATAAGTAAAATTAACCAATTCAAACTGAATATGCCGAGTTGCTTGTCTTCCATCTCAGGTAAGAAACCACATGGTCAATGCTGCAACATTCCTCACTTCTTGTGGGGCTCTAAGATCTGGGATGGTGCTTGGCACTTATAAACACTCAAAAAAATAGTCGTTGTTGTTGTTTTTAATACAGCTCAGAGCTGATTCTGTGCACAGGAGAGGAAATACGTATTGTTTAATTGACTAGTGATAGAAATAATTGGAGAGAGTGATACAGAAAAGGCAAACACTACCCATCCCAATGTATTTTCAACATAATAACAAAAAGCCTTTCAATTTTATACTCTTATGATTGGTGAAGGAAGAATAAAGCCTTGTCTTATCTGTCTTTTCATCAACAGCTGTTTTGAGAAATATTTAAAAATCTAAGCCACTTATGGCAAACAAACACATAGCATTTATAATAAAACATATTCAGGTAATTTATTGAGTGGAAAAACCCGCATGGAATTAGTTCAATAATTATAATGGAATCTATTATCATTATAAAACAAATTTCATGATAACTTTGAAGACTTATAAAACATGATCTAGGGGAGAAGGAGAAATGATCACAATCTTTCAATAATTACTACTCAGAAAAATATATTTAATTAATGTAAACACAGAATGGCATCTTGTTTTACAAATAATGTACAAACTAATACACTTTTCTAGTTATATTGATTCTAAATATATATCCTTTGCATTTTAATTTCAAAATAAATGCTCATTTAAAAAAACTAAAAAAAAAAAAAAATCTAAGCCCAAAATAGGAACCAGAAACTATATATTTCTTGCTATTTGAAGAAGTTCACCGTCTCTTGAATGATTTATTTAAAGTCAGTGCTGCTTCTTTTCATTGAGTAAGTATATAATATCATTATTAGTCTTTTTTACTTAGAACCCAGAAACTGAATTTCTCTGACCTAAAACTTCAAGATTTTAAAAGCTTTACTTATTTTCATTTGTTTGTTTGCAGTGAAGACGGATATAAAACTGACATGAATTTCAAAGGTTGGCACTGGCATGTGCTAAAGATTGAAATCTAACAAAAGGATGCTATGATCCTTGGCCAGATTTTTTCAGGCATCTACAATTTATACATATATATTTTTTTAAAGTAGGAAAATAGAAACTTTTAAAGAGTGATCTCAAGCCAAAAATGAGACTGTTTTGCACATCTGGGTTTAAATTAAAAGTCAGCTAACATTTGAGGAAGCCAGGCAGGAATCAAGCCTTACAAAACAGTTCTTGATTGGCAATTAGCAATTAGAAAATTTAAGAATGTTCGGGAGGTAATTTTGGATAAGTATCTAAACCTACGGCTGCATGTCTGATCCTTTGCCAAAGTTTTTATGTACCAGAGTTGCAAAGCTGAGAGGAACATTTCCTAGTTGCAGGTTGCCTCCAGGGATGTTTTTGATGTCTGCATCATTTAAGGCAAAAAGGATTTCATAGTTCTTTGGAGCTGTGATCTATTCTGAAGCCAGAGCATGGATGTAAGTGGAAGGCAAATAAGAAATAACCACAATGACTTATTCAGTACCTACTTTGTACTTGGCATCTTTCTCAAGCTCAAACATAAAGAATTAATACTTTCATTTTCCAAATGTTTAAAGATGCTACATGACTTACTCCAAGTCATAAGTGTCTAAGTAGCATAGAATATCCAGTTATATCTAGCCACATAGTTCTCAATAAGAACAGTCTGTATAAAGAAGTGGGAATCATCGATCCCGTTGCCGGTCCCCAGTACAGGCGCGACACTGAGGGTTGCGATCCCATTACCGGTAAGTAAAAAAGACAAAAAGGGAAAAAAAAAAAAACCTCTCTTTAAATGTCCCTTTAAAGTGGGCCATCTGTTTTTAGCTGGGACCCTGACCTATAGGATCATCATCTTTTTGTTTTCTATTTCTCTATCATAAATGATTTGAGTAGGTATAACTTTGAGTAGGTATACATTGGAAATATTCCATGCTTATGAAATTCATTTGGATTTTTCTTAGGCTATCATTTGTTTTGTACAAACTGTGTGCCAGATGCTAGATTAGGTGCTTTCTGTAAAGTGAGAATTGTCCCCATTTCATAGATGAGGAAACTGCGGTTTGAAGAGAACATGTAATTTGTCCACAGTAACAAAGCTAGTAACTGTTGCAGTTAGAATATTAGCCCAGGTATCTATGATCTCGAAGTCCACATTCCATCTAAACACATTCGTGGAGAGGACTTCTTCACCCAGTGTTTTTAAAGTAAGCAAATGTGGTAAAATGACCCTTAATATATTGCTAATGTCACCAAGAAGTTCAGTGGGGAATTAACTGATCTTAAGAAATTCCAAAGAATAAAAAGAAAATAAAGTTCTAATGGAATGGCAAAAAATCAGGAAGCAGACTGAGAGGTACACTTTTCTTTACTTTTGAGAGTAGCCCTATAATGAGGTAATTTAAAATTGTAAGTCAGCTTAGATTCCAAAGATGAGCTAACAGCATGCACATCATAATTCTTTTAGGAACTAGAAATGTAATTGGAACCACACAGTGTTAGAAACTCTACAATTCTTTAAGTCCTGGTCGTTGGCAATGATACTGATGCATCCTGATGGATGGCAATTAGACTGTTAAAATTTTTAAGAAAACTGAGATCAAAACAAAGTTTTGCTAATTTTACTAGCTGTTTGATCTAGGACAAGCCACTTGATGTGCCAGCGTCTCTATTCCTTAAGATAGAAAAGAAATATAACAATGCCTATCTCATAGGGATTTTATATATGTGTATTATATATACATATATAAATATATATATGGATGAAAACCATTGAACCTTTTACATATATATGTTTTAAAAAAACTGTCAAAACTTTTTGAACATTATAAAATATCACAAAATGTACAGAATGATTATGATAGGGGAAATAAACTTGATCAAGAAGGTCTAAGAGAAATACTTGGAGAGAGAATATCACCATTTTGTTGTTCTGAAAATTTACCTTCACTCACAGAAAATTTTAATCCTGATTTTTCTCATTCTTTATCACTTTTTGGGAACTTCATTTCTAAAGCACTAGTGCACTGCTAATAAGCATTCAAACTTGTGTGTGATCAGACAATGAAATTTTCTCTTTTAGCTTTAGCTTTCTGGCTAAGAAGAACTTACCTTTTTTTTTTTTTTTTTTTTTTTTTTTTTAGGAGGGGGGAATACACAAAGAGGGGTGAAACTCAATCATGAAAAGATGTATGTGAAATAATATACCATTTCCTATTACACTACCTATCTATGTCCTGATATTCTGACTATTTTCAAATAGAATTTGAACTGACTTAAAATAAAAGATATTAAAAAATAAGGTGATTGGAATAATGATAAACATAAAAAAGATTTAAATTTAAAAATTAAAAGTTTGATAATAAAAAAGAAGGAAGCAAAACATGAGGACTAAAATAACATTTTCAATAAAATGACAATTACCTGTAAGCTTCTTGTCAGCCTAAACAAAAAAGGAAATATATGACTCATTATATGAGTGAAAAAAATCTGAAAAATAATCTTTAAGATGAGCACATTACACATTTGGAAAGGCCTAGTGAAATAGCTTTATTGTGTTTCCTAATTAGAAAACAATTATAATTATTGATAGTTTACTATTTAATAATTATAAGAGTAATGTGTTTTCATTACAAAGACTTAAAATAGAGAATATTATTAAAAAGAATATTAAAAACACCCATAATCTAAAAATCCAGGGATACTAAACATTAATGTGGAGCTTGTATTGTATTTTCAGAATTGTTTTTATACACACATTTTTATAAAAAATTGGATGCAATTATAATCATAGTATAACTTTTGCTTATAACAATCTGTCATGGAAATTTTATAATATTAGTAAACAAAGATATACAATTATTTTAATGATGGCATAACATTTTTACATGGAGATTAAATGATTAAACAACTCTGTGTAAGTGTGTGTGCATGTGTATACACAGAGAGATATAGAGACAGAGAGACAAAGAGATTTTCTACCTCTATTTTGTTTGTTTTTTAAAATATTTTTACTTTCAATTGTATGGATTTATGGAGTTTGACATGATATTTTGATACACATATACATTCTGTGATGATCAAATC
Source organism: Galeopterus variegatus (assembly GCF_000696425.1). Taxonomy (NCBI): domain Eukaryota; kingdom Metazoa; phylum Chordata; class Mammalia; order Dermoptera; family Cynocephalidae; genus Galeopterus; species Galeopterus variegatus. Next base: position 108,334 of record NW_007730119.1, on the reverse strand, counting down.
AAAGTAATCAGAATATCCTTCATCCTAAGAATTTATCATTTCTTTGTGGTGAGAACACTCAAGAACTTCTTCTCTACATATTTTGAAGCATACAACACAATATTCTCAATTCTAGCTATTGCAACTGAACACCAAAATATATTCCTCCTATCTAACTGTGGTTTGTTCCCATTGACTGATCTCTCATCATTTTTTTCTTCTCTTCTCTCCTCACTATCTTCTGGTAACCACCATTCTGCTCTCCACTTCTATGAGAACAAGTTTCTAGATTTCACATATGAGTGAGATCATGTGATATTTGTCTTTCTGTGCCTGTCTTATTTCACTTAAAACATCCTCCAGGTTCATCCATGTGGCTTCAAATGACAGGATTTAATTTTTGTGTGTGTGGTTGAATAGTATTCCAATGTGTTTATATTATACATTATCTTTACCCATTTATCCATTGGTAGACATTTAGATTGATTCAGTTTCTTGGCTATTGTGAATAGTGCTGCAATAAGCAGAAGTACAGATATCCCTTCAACATACTGATTTCATTTCTTTTGGGTATATACTTAGTAGTCGGATTGCTGGATCATATTGTAGTTCTATTTTTTATCTTTTGAGGAACCTCATAAAGTTTCCCATAATGGCTATATAAATTTATGCTCCAACCAGCAGTGTGTAAGGATTTTCTTTTTTGCACATCCTCACCAACACCTGTTGTCTTTTAACTTTTTGATAGTAGCCATCTGACTGGTGTGAGGTCATATGTCATTGTAGTTTTTATTTGCATTTCCTTGAAGCTTTGTGATGTTGAACATTTTTTAATGTATCTGTTGGCAATTTATATGTCTTATTTTGATAAATATTTATTCAGGTCATTTGCCCTTTTATAAATTGGGTTATTTGTTTTTTTGTTGTTTAGTTTTTTGAGTTCTTTATATATTTTGGATATTGACCCCTTATCATATGTATAGTTTGAAAATATATTCTGTCAGTTGTCTCTTTGTTTACTTGATTGTTTCCTTTTCTGTACAAAAGCTTTTTAGTTCAACATAATCCTATTTGACTATATTTGCTTTTGTTGCCTGTGCTTTTGAAGTTTTATCCAAAAAATCCTTGCCTAGCCTGGCATCATGGAGTTTTTCCTCATTTTCTTCTAGTAGTTTTACAGTTTTGGGTCTTACATTTAAGTCTTTAATTCATTTTGACTTATTTTTTGGTATATAGTGAGAGATAAGGATCTAGTTTCATTCTTCTGTGTGTGGATGTCCAGTTTTTCCAATATTATTGATTGAAGAGGCTGTCCTTTCTCCATTGCATGTACTTGGCACCTTTGTCAAAAATCACTTGGATGTAGATGAATAGGTTTATTTTGGGGTTCTCTATTCTGTTCCATTGATCTATTTGTCTGTTTTTATGACAGTACCATACTGTTTTAGTTATCAAAACTTTGTATGTTTTGAAGTCAGGTGGTGTGATGACAGCCAATAGAGAATTTTCTGCCTATTTATTCTGTCTTTTAAAAACAGTGTTGTATGGAAGATCTGTCTGATGATGAAAGAGGGATGTTCAGGCCACCCATTATTACTATATTAGGGTCTATCTCATTTTTAGGACTAAGAACGCTTGCTTTACATATCTGGGTGCTCTAATATTGGGTGCATACGTACTTATGATTGTTATGTCTTCTAACTGGATAAATCTGTCAGGTGGTGTGATGACAGCCAATAGAGAATTTTCTGCCTATTTATTCTGTCTTTTAAAAAAAGTGTTGTATGGAAGATCTGTCTGATGATGAGAGAGGGATGTTCAGGCCACCCATTATTACTATATTAGGGTCTATCTCATTTTTAGGACTAAGAACGCTTGCTTTACATATCTGGGTGCTCCAATATTGGGTGCATACGTACTTATGATTGTTATGTCTTCTAACTGGATAAATCCCTTTATCATTATAAAATGGCCTTCTCTGTCTCCTTTTATGGTATTTGGTTTGAAATGTATTTTATCCAATATAAAAATAGCTACTCATGCTTGTATTTGATTTCTATTTGCATAGTATATTTGTTTCCACCCCTTCAATTTTGTTCTATGTGTCTTTATAGTTGAGGTGGGTATCTTGAAGATAGCATATAGTTGGGTCTAGCTTTTTAATCTAATCCATCGGTCTGGGTCATTTGAATGGGGAGTTTAATCCATTTACATTGAGGGCTGTTATTGACAGGTATTGCTTTATTCCTGTCAGTATATTGCTTTTTGTTTAGATGTTTTCAATATCATTTGTTCCTTTCTTCACCTTTTATTTTTTCATCTTAGATGTTAGTTGGATTTTTGAAGTGACATGATTTAGCTTCTTTCTCTTTCTCATTTGCATTTTGTCTTAACAGTTGGTTTTGCTCTTTCTTGTAAATCTGTGATAGTGATTATCATTTTTCAGAGTATTTCTTTCAGGGCTGGTCATGTGGTAGTAAACTCCCATAATTTTTGTTTGGAGAATACACTATTTCTCCCTCATTTCTGAAGGATAATCTTGCTGGGTGTAGAATTCTCAGCTAACAATTTTTATCTTTCAGTATTTTAAATATATCATCTCATTTCCTTCGGGCCTATAAGGTTTCAGTTGAGATGTCTGCTGTTAGTCTTTGGGACTCCATTACAGTTGATTTGATGCCTTTCTCTTGCTGCTTTTAGAATTCTGTCTTTGTCTTTGAGTTTTGCCAATTTGACTACAATGTATCTTGGAGAGGATCTTTTTGGATTGAATGTGTTGGGTGACCTTCAGGCTTCTTGGATATGAAGGTCTGCATCTCTCCCTATACCCAGGACATTCTCTGTTATTATTTCCTTGAATAGGTTTTCAATGCCTTTTCCTTTTTCCTTGAACTCTTCTGGAATACCCATGATTCAAATGTTTGTGCACTTGAGGATATCTGCTAACTCCTTCATACAACATAAACTACACCTTAGACCAATTGGACCTGGCATGTATCTACAGAACATATACAACAACTAGAGAATACACATTCTTCTCATGAGCACATGAAACATTTTCTGGGATAAGCCACATGTTAGTTCACAAATCAAGTCTTGGCAAATTTTTAAAAATTGAAATCATTACATGTATCTTTTCAGACCACAGTGGATTAAAACTGGAAATAACTAACAAGTAAAACTCTGGAAACAATACAAGAGCATGGAAACCAATCAACAGACTCCTCAATGACCTTTGGGTGCAAGAAGAAATTAAACAGGAAATCAAAAAATTTCTTGTAACTAGCAGAAATAAAGATGCATCATATCAAACCCTGTGGCATACTGCAAGAACAGTATTAAGAGGGAAGTTTATCGCAATGAAAGCTTAAATCAAAAGAATGGAAAGACTGCAAACAAATGACTTAAATCTACACCTCAAGGAACTTGAAAAACAACAATCTAATCCTAAAACTAGTACATGAAAAGAAATAATGAAGATCAGGGAAGAATTAAATGAAATAGAGACTCAAAAAATTATAAACAAGATCAATAATTCAAAAAGTTTCTTTTTAATTGAGAACGAAAAACAACAAAAAAACAAGTAGAAGAAGAGAGAAGACCCAAAGACCCAAATAATGAAAATCAAAAATGACAAAGGAGACATTATAACCAACACCACAGAAATACAAAGAATCATCAGAGATTATTATAAACAACTACATGCAAATAAATATGAAAACCTGGAGGAAATGGATAAACTTTGAACACATACGAACTTCCAACAGGGAACCAAGAAGAAATGGAAAACCTGAACAGACCAATAACAAGCAATAAGATTGAAGCAGTAATCAGCAATCTTCTAACAAAGGAAAGTCAAGGACTGGATGGTTTACTGATGATTTTTATCAAACCTTTAAAGAAGAATTAATATCACTACTCTTCAAACTTTTCAAGAAATTGAAACAGAAGTCACTTTCCCAAAAGCATTCTATGAGGCCAGCATCACCCCTGATACCAAAACCAGATAAAGATACTACAACAACAACAACGACAAAATTACAAACCTTTAAAGAAGAATTAATATCACTACTCTTCAAACTTTTCAAGAAATTGAAACAGAAGCCACTTTCCCAAAAGCATTCTATGAGGCCAGCATCACCCCTGATACCAAAACCAGATAAAGATACTACAACAACAACAATGGCAAAATTATAAGCCAATATCCTTGATGAATATAGGTGCAAAAATCCTCAACAAAATATTAGCAATCATAATACAGCAATATATCAAAAAAAAAAAAATTGTACACCACAATCAAGTGGGATTCATCCCAGAAATGCAAGGATGGTGCAACATATGCCAAATCAATAAAAATGATACACCACATTAACAAAATCAAGGAATAAAAAGCATGATTATTTCAATAGATGCAGAAAAACATTTGCAAAATTCAACATCACTTCATGGTAAACACCCTCAGAAAATTAGGTATAGAAGGAAAATATCTCAAAACAATAAAAGCCATTTATGACAAACCAATGGCCAGTATCGACCTGAATGGGAAAATTTTAAAGCTTTTCCCTTAAGTCCAGGTACAAGACAAGGTTGTCCACTCTTACCACTCCTACTTAACATAGTATTGGATGTACTAGCCAGAGCAATCAGAAAAGAGAAATGAATGAAGAACATCCAGATTGGAAAAGACTAAGTCAAACTATCCCTGTTTGCAGATGGTGTGACCTTATATATAGAAAAAACTATATACTCTACTAAAAAACTCTCAGAGCTGATTAGTAATTTCAATAATGTTGCAGGATACATAAATTAACACCCCCAAATCAGTAGCATTTTTATACTCCAGTAATGAACTAGCAGAAAAAGCAACCAAGAGCGTAAGTCCATTTACAATAGTCACCAAAAAAATAAAATGCCTAGGAATCAGTTTAACCAAGGAGGAGAAAGATCTCTACAGTGAGAACTACAAAACACTACTGGAAGAAATTAAAGAGGACACAAAAAGATGGAAAGACATACCATCCTCTTGGATGGGAAGAACTAACGTTGTGAAAATGTCTATTCTACCCAAAGCAATCTACAGATTCAATGCAATCCCGATCAAAATACCAATGACATTTTTCACAGAAGTAGAAAAATCAACCCAGACATTCATACAGAAGTACAAAAGAACCCAAATAGACAAAGCAATACTGAGCAAAATAATTAAAGCTGGAGGCATAACACTAGTCTACTTCATATTATATTACAAAGCAATTGTAACCAAAACAGCATGGTACTGGCATAAAAACAGACAATCAGATCAATGGAACAGAACAAAAAACCCAGGAATCAACACACATATTTATAGTCAACTGATCTTTTACAAAGGTGACAAAAACAAACTTTGCGAAAAAGACTGTCTGTTCAATAAATTGTGCTGGGAAAATTGAACTTATATATGCAGAAGAATGAAACTGGACCTGTACTTCTCACTATATACCAAAATCAACTCAAAATGGACTAAAGACTTAAATATAAGACCTGAAACCATAAAATTACTAAAGAAAAACATAGTGGGAACACTCTAGGAAGTAAGACTGGGCAAAGACTTTATGAATAAGACCCCAAAAGCACAAACAACAAAAGAAAAAATAAACAAATGGGACTATATCAAACTAAAAAGCTTCTGCACAGCAAAGGAATACTCAGCCAAACCAGAAGAAAAACTACAGAAAAGGAGAACATTTTTGCAAACTATCCATCCAACAAGGGATTAATATACAGAATATATAAAGAACTCAAACAACTATATGGTAAATCATCATCATCATCATCATCAGCTAATTAAGAATAGGCACAGGAGATGAATAGATATTTTTTCAAAGGAAAACATATAAATGGCCTTCTGGTACATGAAAAAATTCCCAACTTCACTTGTCATCAGAGAAATGCAAATCAAAACCACGCTGAGATATCATCTCACCCCAGTTAGACTGGCCATTTTTAAAAAAAAACCTAGTATAACAAATGCTGGCAAGGATAAAGGGAAAGGGGAATTCTTTTACACTGTTGGTGGGACTATAAATTAGTACAGTCATTATGGAGAATAGTGTGGAGTTTCCTGAGACAACTACAGATGGAACTGCCATATGATCCAACAATTCCCCTACTGAGCATATATCCAAAGGAATACAAATCATTGTTGAAGGGATACCTGCACTCCCACGTTCACTGCGGCTCTACTTACAATAGCCAAAATATGGAAACAACCTAAGTGATGGACAGCTGGACAAGGAAAATGTAGTATAGGTACACAATGAAATACTACTGTGCCCTAAAAAGGAATGAAATTCTGCCACATGCAGCAACATGGATGAATCTGGAGATAATTATATTTATTGAAATAAGCCAAGCAAGGAAAGAGAAAAACCGTGTTTTCACTCATAACTGGGTGGAAAGAAAGAAAGAAAATAAAGAGGGAGGGAGGTAGGGAGGGAGAGAGAGAGAGAGAGACTAAAACCATATGTTGAACTTTCAAAAGGAGAGAACAAACCAAAGAGTACTAGAGATGGGGGAGGCTGGATGGGGGTTTGGGGAGGAATAGGATGGGTAAAGGGGGTAAAGAAAAATTACAATTTGTAATAATGAACATACTTTTAATAAATAATAAATAACCACAGTGTTTCAATAAGCAACCTCATGCATATATCTTTATTTCTAGTATTTCCTTAGAATACTCTACCAGAGGAAATATTTCTGGACACAGGAATACAATTTAACCATTTATTAAAATTAAATTAAAAGAAGTACATGAAAGAAGCATACTTCTTTCATCAACACCAGTTAGGACAAGTATGCTTGTACATGTATGTAACTGTGTGTGTTCTATGTATGTATTTTTTCAACTTCAATAAGCAAAGAATAGCATTGTTGTATTTACTAGCATTTCTTTACTAGTGAGGACAAATGTCATTTCACATATATCATTTTTATATATTTCAATTTTGCAATTAGCCTATCAATACTCTTAGCCGAGTTTTCTATAAAATTGTTCTTTTGTTTTCTTAATTTTCAAAAATGCTCTAATATTAGAGATACTAATTCTTTGATGTTGTGTATGAATCAATTATCTATTCCTTTTGTTAATTCACTTTTTGGTCTTTAATTTGTTGTCTATATTTACTATTAAGAAACTTTATGTTTATAAGTAGCTATGTCTATCAGACTTTTTCTTTGTTCTTTTTATTTTACTGTCAATCTTAAAAGAAACTTCTTCATTACTGTGTGTGTGTGTGATCATTTTAAATTTTAGTGTAGTAAGTTTGAAATGTTATTTAATACTTTTAAATGCATATAAAAACTCCAACTTATTTTGGTAAAAACTGTAGAGTAACTATAGAACTTTTAAATAACATAATATTTTCCTATTGATTACAGGCATATTTATCATACTCTAAGTGCTTCTTTTTAGTTGAATATGAATATACTTCAAAACTTCATGGAAAGATTTCTGCTATCTTTTAATTCTATTTTTCCACAAACTTTTTAAAGTACCCTATATGTCCTTTCCTCTGTGTCAATACCACATTGCTACAATTAATATATCTTTATAACATCCCAGCATTTTTTATGGCAAATACTACCTATTATTCTTCTTTTTAAAATTATTTTATCAACTTTTCAGAATTTGTACTTTTATAAATTTTAGAATTAGTTTGTCAAAAGATGAAAGTAAACAGCAAAATTCCATGGAGAATTTGACATAAAACTTTTCATTTAACTTCGTATCCTATCATCACTGAATTGAATTGTCAGTTTTACCATAGGCTAAATTCCCATGTACAAGAGTTCTGCTTAAAGTTGTTCATTAATTTGGAAGAGAATCCAAGAACATAGAATGTTTCTCAATTTATTCCAATTTCTTTAGGTCCATGAGTAAAGTTTAATGTTTTTGTCATACAGGTCTTCAAAATTATTGTTTGCTTTTCCATATTAAATGTATCTTGCTACTGCAACTGGGACTTTCTTTTTCATTGCATTTTAAATTACCTACTATGGATATAATGACAACCTTGACGTATTTATGAATTTATACTTTGTAGGCTAACTTGCCTCCTTAGTTCACACACATGCATGCACACACACACACACACACTTATTAGTTTATTTTTAGTACCTATTTGTCTCTTTGATTTGCCAGGGCGACAATCATCTTCATGCTTGTCCCTTTTTTTTTCCTATATTAATGTTGAAATAATCATAAATTTCTAACAGCAATAAGTATTAGTAGCAAAACCAGGTTGATTTCATCTTTGAGAAAGATTTTTTTTGCTATTTTCCAACAGACAAGCTTAACTATTTTTGGTTTATTAATACGTTGAAAAAAATAAAAATAGGTCTTATATCATATGAAAGTGTTTGAGCCTCTATCTGGACTTGTAATATTCAACCAGAGGTAGTAGAAGTTCCCCCTAGAAAGCATTTGAACATGGTGTGAAAGTGGGAGTCAGTGTGTTTGGTTACTTCTATAACTGGAGAATACTACTGGTATTTACTGAGGAGTGACCAGAAATGCTAAAGTTTCTGCCATGCAGAGTAATATCCTGCTTGGCCACAGTCAGTATTCTTGTTGAGAAACACTGATCCAGCTTATGTTTTTTTTTTTTTTTTCTTCTTTAATATATTAACATTATGGTCTACATTAATAAATTTCATGCTTTTAGAGGAAATTGCCTTCCCATATGACACTGTAATTGATCATGAGATGCTGGATCAGATTTGGTAATATTTTATCTCTGAATTTTACATCTACATTCATGAAAGTGACCTAGATTGTTTTACAAGATGTTTTACACACACATATGTTACACCAGCTTTCTGGTAGTCTTATGAAATAATACACTCATATGTTACTGTTTTTTTTTTT
>NW_007730119.1:97812-99082 GCF_000696425.1 Galeopterus variegatus | reverse complement strand
TTTTTTTTTTTCTATATTTTTCCATGTTCCATGTTTATTATGTTTTTCTCTTGCATTTTTTTCCTTTGCTCTCTGGCTTTATTAATCACATCTCCCCCTCTCCCAATTCCTTATTTGAAAGATACTAACCTTATGTTTAATCAGCTCATGGTTTGATTATATATTTGAATTTAACTTTTTGTATTAAGATCAAGAATAATTTTATTTTTTTCTATTTATGGTTACCCAGTTTTCCCATTTACCCCATAAATATACACAATTATTATTTGTCAATTATTTTTTTTAAATTTGAAAATGATCAAGAATAAAAATTAAAATCTCATGGTGTCAAAAATGTTAGTATTTCTTCCTTCTGACATTTTTTTGCTTATCATTCTTTGTAGACACAAATCTAATTCAGAAAATTTGAATGGAAAGGGAAAAAGGGATATTGTGTGAATGGAGACAGGGCTTGGGATAAATTCCTCAGGAAGTTTTCACACAAGTTTGGTGAATGGGTGTTGTTAGAAAATAATTCTTCTAATTCTCCTTTCTCTACTCTTATATCTACCACTTCTTGATAAATCTCTATCAAACCCCATTTTCCAGCACTGGTAGATAACTTTCTCTCTCACATGGCTTGATTTCTTTTAGCAAGAGATTTGAAAAGGAAGGCAGGTTTGTGTAGGCTTTTCCCTATGTTTTATCTACTGTCAAATTCTAAAGGAGATTGATTGCACAGCTCCTAATAAGGAAGGCATATGGTAAAAATAATGCAGGGTTTTAAGTCATGAAATATTAATCTTTATATTTTCTATCTTTTTATTTTTTTTAAATAGTAGTAATGTACCCATAAGTTAAAAATTTTAACAGTAAAAGTTGAGATAAGTAAAAGTCTCTCTCCCACTTGTGCCATGAATCTAAATTTTTTTAATTATAATAATAGTCTCATATAAACTTTTGGATAAAGGAATACACACATAGAAGTTATATATGCATACATTTACATTATAGCTTAGTAGTATACATCTCATTATTTTTGCTTTTTTTAGTAAAATCTATCTCATTATTTTACAATCTATGCAATGTTCTGTCATTGTATTTTTAGCAAAAGGTAATTAAGTCATCATCTACTGTGTGTAAACATTAAGTTAATTTTGTTTTATTTTTTATATTAAAAATAATACTATGCCAGACATCTTCCTACAGTTATCATCAGATGCTTTAGTTAAATTCTATTAGTCAAATTCCTGTGTTGAGGATATGTTTATTTACAATTTTAGCAGATATT
>NW_007730119.1:94703-96736 GCF_000696425.1 Galeopterus variegatus | reverse complement strand
TGTTCCCTATCTGGGAGAGCAGTGGTGTGCTCACCCATCTCTTGGAATCTCTTTTTGCCCCGCGTTCTGGGGGGGAGGGGGAGGGTAATCCCTTTGGCCCCAACCCTCTAGGGAAAGGAAAAACCTGTTGGGGTCCCATGTGGCTGCTGGAGATGCCCAACATAGCTTAAGCAAAAATACCAAGCTTAGCACTAAATGAAATTATATATTTATACCACTTCATCAATTTTAAATAATAATTTCATGTATGAATATTTCTCCTTTTATTCAAATAAAGTATATGGATTATGACCCACTGAATAAAATAAGAATCTATGAGTCATGATGATATAAACAAATAAATAAAGATAAAACTTCCTTATAGTATTCCACAACCTTAAAAATGGAGAATTAATAGAGTTAGAGAATCACCATTTGGTAGCTGTAATAATAATAATTCAAGTAAGTATTATTAATGACTGCTAAAACTAGAGGGTAACATCTCATACCCATTAGGATGAATACCATCAAAAAACAGAAAATGAGTGTTGGCAAGAATGTGGAGAAATTGGAACCCATTTGCACCGCTGATGAGAAAGTAAAATGTATGGTCACTGTGGAAAACAGTTCCTCCAAAAATTAAAAATAGAATTACCATATGATCTAGCAATTTCACTTCTGGGTGTATGCTCAAAATAATTAAAAGCAGGTTCTCAAAGACATATTTGTTTACCCATGTTTATAGCAGCATTATGTACAATAACTAAATCATGGAAGCAACCTCATTGTCCACCTATAGAGGAATGAATAAGCAAACTGTGGTGGTCGTGGTGGTGGTGGTGTGTGTGTCTATGTGTGTACACACAAGAGGATATTATTCAGCCTTAAAAAAAGAAGGAAATTATGACATATGCTATAACATGGATGAATCTTGAGGACAGGATACTTAGTGGCATAAGCCAGTCACAAAAAGACAAACACTGTATAATTCCACTCAGGTGAGGTAGTTTGAGTAGTCAAATGTGTAAAGACAGAAAGTAGAATGGTGTTTGCTAGGGGCTGGGGTGGGAGGAATGGAGAGGCATTGTTTATTGTTATAGAGTTTCAGTTTTATAAACGTGAAAAGAGTTGTGGAGATGGGTGGCAGAGATAGTTTTGCAAGATTATGAATTTGTTTAATACCACTGACCTATACACCTAAAAATGGCCAAGATGATAAATTTTATGTTATGTGTATTTTACCACAATTTAAAAGAATGAAAAAATAAATAAATGTATGCAAGACAGAAAATCATTTGTTTGGTATGAAGAAAAGGATGCTAATTTTGGCTTCATAGGAAGAAAGATGAGGGAAGAATTAATATAGTAACATGATTTATAACTGACTGGAGGGTGACATCTGAGTGTTACTACCCTGGTGTTCCACTTTATACAAAAACTCTGAAATAAAGTTGTCACTTTCAAGGTTGTTAAATGAATGAGTGAATGAATGAGCAAATGAATTCCCATTCACTCCTGTATAGGCTTTCCCATGGGTCACATTAGCATTCAAAAAAAGAATGTATCTACTACCTCCAAAAGTAGGACATTTTCGTGGAGTAGTCGGTAGACAGCAGTGATCCAGATGTTTTCCAAAGGGAATCTGGTGTGGCTAGTAAAATATATTTTTTTAAAATGTGAAGAACATTTGAAGATCACATTTAAGATTTTCTTTAGGTACTACTTCACACACTTTACACAAAGGCACTTAAGTTTGTGATTTCTGCTGTACATAACAGCTACTTAACAAATAGATAAATTGGATGAGTAAAAAAAAATAAAAATAAAAACAAAAACTAGGGGTTAAAACTTTGGAGAGTAAAAAGATATTTGCCTAGTCTCTCATAGTGTCATTCCACAAATTACTTATCAATTGCAGAGAGAGAAAGAGAAATTCCACAAAAGTTAAACCTGGGCCAACCCGGTGGCGCACTCGGGAGAGTGCAGCGCTGTTAGTGCAGCGACGCTCCTGCCGCGGGTTCGGATCCTATATAGGAATGGCCGGTGCGCTCACT
>NW_007730119.1:91288-93898 GCF_000696425.1 Galeopterus variegatus | reverse complement strand
TCTAGTTTCAAGGAAATATCAAAAAAATGCTAACTGGGGAAAATTATTTTATTAAAAAAAAAAATGACGTGCATTCATCAAAAATATCAATGTCAAGAGAGCCAAAGACAGTCTGAGGAAACATGCGTATAGAAAGAGGTTAAAGAAATATGACAACTGCGTGCAACACATTAACTGGGATCCCCTTTTCTTATACCACACACTATTGGAACATTGATAAAATCTAAATAAATTCTACAGATTAGATAATGCTCATCTGTCAATGTTAATTTATGGACTTTGATCATTTTCTCTTTTAATGTAAGAGAATGAATACTCTGGTTTTAGGAAACACACTCTAAAGTATTTATGAGTAAAACAGCATTGTATGAAGAGTTTTCAAAATGCTGTGGGAAAGATTCATTTTATCTTTTAATTATATTTTTCCACAAATTTTCAAAGTACCCTTGTATTTGCAACTTGCTCTTAAAAGGAAGAGATAGAGATAATTAGGCAAATAGGTAATATAGATTGATCTGCACATATCTACCTATACATGCAGATATCTATCTATGTATCTATCTATCTATTGTCTATCTACAGGTAGAGCATGATAAAGCAAATATAGGAGTATATTAATGGGAAAATTGACCCATCCACACCCCTCCAAAGCCTTTAATCCTATAAGAACCTGCTGCAGCCAGCCAGCACCTTTGCATATCGGAGCAAATCCTATACTATAAAAGCACTTTAGCATGTTTTTAACAACCTAAATGATGAGCCCTGTGCATTTTGATATTCCATGTGTTTTGAGAGAACTAACTGAAACCTGATGATTTTTATTTGCATAGACTGATATAAGTTCTAATCTACGTGTATAATATCTGGATGTATCTGAGGAATCATATTTCAAAACTGAATTGCTTTCTCATGTGACTTCTTGAAACTCTGCTTCAGGGTGTCAGTGCCCCACAGCTTTGGAAGATCTTCAGGGCGAATCAGTCCTTGGCAGAAATATGTGTACTTCACAATTTTGTGGAAAAATGCAATTAAAAAGAAACACAAATCTTTCCATGAATTTTTTTAAGTACTCATATGAGAAACCATATGCAAGAGGAAACAAAGAATTGATAAGCAATGAGGAAATGTGTCCTTCTTTCACCAGATCTTTTAGCTCCAGAGGGACAGGCATAGGAAGAAAAGAAGAAAAATGAAGGTAACAGAGGAAAACGAAAGCATGTGAGAGTCTAAAAGTCAAGGAAAGGAACATTCACTGTATGGATAGGTTCCTGGAAACAGTTTTCAGTCTACAAGTCAAAAACCTATGCCAATGCTCTAGATTTATTATGTAGCAATATGACCTTGATAATATCCTTTCATCATAAGTGTGAATGTGCCTACCAAGCTTTTATGAGGAATCTGTCTGGGCTCACTCACAAGATCTCAAAAGAGGTTCTTAGCAGCCTTGGTAGAGGTATTAGACACCTCTGCCATATTGGTATAGATGCCTGGACTGGAGCTGAGATAAATGTCCATATGAGAATTTGGAGTTGTAACTGAGAGAATTTGGGCTCAGATTCATGGATCAAGATGTAAACATTGAACTATGGGCAAGCTTATTACAGTGTGTCCATTAATCTTCCAACAACATCATCATAAACAACAGCAAAAGACTAACAACAAAGGGTACTAAAAACAGAGTCCTGTTCATCTATGCTCTTTGACTGGTCTGTTCTTCTTCAGTAGATGGATTACAATGGTGAGGTTTTTGGAATAGGCAAAGGATACATGACTACAAAGGGAATCATGGTTTATACATGTGGAAGTTATCTTTTAAAGGTAGATTAAATATTCCACCACTTAAAAAAAAAGTATTATCCCCAAACCAGAGGAACAATGGAGCACTTTCTCTGTGTGTTTTGTTGTTTTCTTAATCTAGAAATTGTAATGTGATTTGGTTGCTTTTTATTTAGTATCTGTAGCCTTACTCCCTTTAGGGCGAGGGTTGTATAGGACAGAGAAACCACATTATCATGGGTCCCAAGAATTGAGTGTAGTGTTGAAAACAACAATAACAACAAATGCATCTGAGGTTTAAGACAAGGTAGAATTTAGGAAATAAGGGAAAATGTACAAATGAAAGTAAGAAGGGTCAAGACAAGTGCCAGGTGTAATGGGGGTTGCTTAACCTTTATTTTTGTTGGGTGTTAGTCATAAGGTATAGAGATATTTCAACCTCTTTTGAATGAACAAATATTGAGTAGACAATTGCTATATGAAAGACAACTTACTTTGTTTAATTTTTCTAGAATCTCTGCACAGACCTACATCAACTACCACTCTTCAGGTTTTGGCTAAATTTTATCTTTTAAACTTCTCCCACATGTGACACAATGACCTGACTACAGACACTACATGTGAACGATCTGCTTCTGAAGAAAACACTTGCTAAAATGCTTTAAACCAAAGGAAAGAAAATATTGAGAGAATGAATTTGCTTGAGTCACATAAAAAAAAGGAATCATATGTAAAGTTGAAGATGACAGAATCAGAATATAATATAAACTATCCAAATTATAATTATTTTTACAAAATTGATTTATAAAATTGTTTAAGCCAGTGACACAGAAA
>NW_007730119.1:87621-89935 GCF_000696425.1 Galeopterus variegatus | reverse complement strand
TCTTGAAGTGGCAAAGAAGAAATCACTTGACGGCAAAGTTCTACTATGGATGATGACAGGAGCAAGAAGAAAGCACTAGGGAATGCAGAAACAGAAATCTGGGCAAGAAAAGAATCAGATCAGTGTGGGTCTAGATAGAAAGTGAAGGAGTCAGCGTGTAAGAAGGCAGCAAGGTCAGCAGTACTTGAGAGACCAAAAGACCAAGGAAACAGCCATTCGTAGACAAATAATGATGGCACCTGTGGGCCAATGCAGATTGAAAGTTCTGTGGAGCACATATTTAAAGGTGCCTGGTTCATAATGCTGATTCTAAGCCCATCCATATAAAGATATCCATGGTAGGATAAGGAAGACAAGGAACTTCCATGGTCTATTTCTGACATATAGGAGGTCCTGGAAGGCTTGTCTAAAAGTCAGAGACTGAGGCAAAGCCTGGTCATAATATTCACAAGGGAGAAAAAAACAGCAGTTAATAATCTAAGCAAATATAAAAGCAAAATCAAGAAAAAACAAAACCTCAAGGCCAGTTGTTTGCTGATGAGTGGAGATTCTCCACCTGGAATGCAACTACCCATGCCAGCTTGGCTTAGGCAGCAAGCTGGTTCCAACCAATCTTTGTTGAGTCTGACTTACCCCTCCTTCCTTGAAATACAGCTGATTATTTCCAAGATTATTTTACTACTGTACTTAGTTTTAGGCAAAGCAGACCATAATCATATTTAATTAGATGAAGCCTGTATTAGTTCTGTATTGCTGCTGCCGCAAATTACCACATTTAGTGGGTTAATACTACACAAATATATTTTCTTACTGCTCTGGAATTTAAATGTCTACAGTGGTTCATACTGAGCTACAATCAACTTTGTCAGCAGGGCTACACTGCTTTCTGGAAGCTGTAGGAGAGAATTCATATCTTTGTCTTTTCTGCCTTCTAGATGCTGCCCACGTTCCTTGGCTTGTGACCCCTTCCATCTTCAAAGCCAGCAATGGCTGGTTGAGTCTTTTCCTACATAGCATCACTCTGGCACTGATTTTTTTTTCTCCTTTTATTTTTTATTTTTTATTTTTTTTGCATTTAAAAGATCTTTGTGTACATTGGACCCATCTAGGTGATCCAGTAGACTCTCCTATTTTAAAATCAGTAGATTAGCAATCTTAAATTTATCTGCAACTTTCATCTCCCCACCCCCATGTAACATGATATATTCACGGATTCTGGGGATAAAGGCATGACCTTTCTTGGGGAGACATTACTCCACCTACAACAAACTGCAAATCTCTAATAGTCCAAAATATGTTGTGTGTGCATATATGTATATGTGTGTGTGTGTGTGCGTGTGTGTATACGCACACACACGTGCATATGTAAAGTGAATGTGTATACACACATGCACACACACAGAAATATAGAATATATATCCTTTTTCAAAAAGGCAACTGAATGAACATATTCTACCTAAAGATAGAAACATTTAGAGGTATTTAACATTTAATTATATCAGAGGATACTTGAAATCAGCATTATAAAGAAACCTCTGCCTAAGTAAAAATTGATTCAGTCATCAGTTCATCAATTTAAGGGCTCTAAGCCCAAGTTTTCACATTAAGCTGGGAATTCTTCATTGCCTGAGATGCTGTATTTTAGAGAGCATCTGCATCTAATAGATAAAGGTCCCCTGTCCTTGGAAGGAGCTGAGATAAGGTACACAGCCACACCCAGCTATCAAAACCTCTATAGTGCTGTCACTTTGGAAAAATAAAGACCAGGATGAAGGTGGTCAAAGGCTGCCTCTGGGCAACCTTTATTCTCTCAAGTAGGCATAACCACCTGCAGCTCTGAAGAGTTAAGCTCACCTCACATATTTAAATTCCTCAAATGCCCTAACTTAAATGTTGTCAGGAATGTGCCACGCTGGGGCTTCTAGTGCTGGCACTACAGGTTTTATTTTGG
This sequence comes from Galeopterus variegatus, assembly GCF_000696425.1. Classification (NCBI taxonomy): domain Eukaryota; kingdom Metazoa; phylum Chordata; class Mammalia; order Dermoptera; family Cynocephalidae; genus Galeopterus; species Galeopterus variegatus. Next base: position 87,984 of record NW_007730119.1, on the reverse strand, counting down.
GATGACTTAGGGATAACAATCTCAATGACAGAGAAACTACACGATCTGTCTTAAAACTTTGTTTTATTATATATTCTTTTAACTTCAAATGTATGAATTTCAAGCTTGGCTTTGAAAGGGTCTGTGAGGGGAATGGGAGCCTATGACTCTCTTCTCACCGAGCCCAGGAGCAACTCACTCACAAAATTGCACTTGGGGAAAGAGGTTTTGTGAAACATTAATGAACCATGCACAAAAATGTTGAGTGTTTTTTCTCCTGAAGGCATCTGTTTCTATTTATAGAATAGAGGAAAAAGAAAATTTCAGGTTGAAAGGCAAGTAATAAAAGGAGGAGGAAAATCAGATGGAGCTAGAGACTGAGGC